>NW_024582640.1:568862-570071 GCF_018398535.1 Haplochromis burtoni | reverse complement strand
AAAAACCAAACAAACAAGTATTTCAAGTGTTAGACTAAAAAAAATGAAAAAAACGATCACACATTGTTATATAGTTATTTGGATCATTTAGAGAAATCACTGTTTTACACGATTTCTGTGGCATGAAATCACAGGCATGCTTCTACTTGTTAAGTTAATTACAAAGCATTTCAGAGGCTGACCACACACCTATGGAATAGATATTATGGAAAGTCAGATCTGGGGATCTCGGAAAGCACCAACAAGAAGTAGAAGTAAAGTGGCAACAATGAATCAAACTCCAGCTGCTGTGCATATGGAATCCACTATGGGAAGGGGTTGTCAGGTGTGTAATTGAAACTGGCATCCAGGAACATAGCCAGAGTTCCCAGGGTGGTGATGATGACAAACAACCACAAGAAGAGACGGTCCACCACCAGGGCGATGAACTGCCAGTCTCCTGTCAGCTGCAGAGAACGCACACACGCAGACACAAAACTGAGTCAGCAATGTACCGTAAGTAGGTAATGACACAAGAACATCGCTAGGGCATGTCTGGAACAATCTGTACTCAGGAACTGTAGGCAGAGTGAATAACAAGCTGCTTGACACTCACCGAGTCATCCGTGTCCTGCTTCTTCAGCTGCTCGGCCATGTATGTCACAGCAGCGATGGCTGACTTCAGATTGGGAGGGAGGATCAGACAGAAACTGTCAGTGTTGGGGACTCTCTGGAGCTGCACTGTGCTCTCACACCTGAAACACAGAGAGGGAGAACGTCAGCAAAGAAGATGCAAAAAACAAAAATGAATAAAAGTAAAGTCACTGCAATTTTGTGGACCTTTTCTCATAACCCCCACAGGAACTTCTCCTTTAGAAGACTTTATTATTGAAAGATGAGACAATAATCATTTTATTTCTCAAGGAAACACATGTCCATTTCAAGATCTTTAACTAGCTTTTATATGCTATATGTTATGCAGCTTAAAAAGCAATACTAAGAGTCTGCAGTCATGCTCGTAGTTGCCTTCGTGTTTGCTAGTTTATGCTAACATGCGCACACTGACAATGCTAACACGCTAATGTGTAGCAGCTAGAGCTTTTTTTGACCCTTCACACTGTCTTAGGCTACGTTCACACTGCAGGTCTTAATGCTCAATTCCGATTTTTTGATCAAATCCGATTTTTTTGTCTGCTCGTTCACACTACAAATAAAATGCGACAGCAAACG
>NW_024582640.1:503002-568312 GCF_018398535.1 Haplochromis burtoni | reverse complement strand
GGATATGGGTCGCATAGGGTCAAAAAAATCGGATTTGATGCGCTTTCGCCTGCAGTGTGAACGTAGCTGGCTACGTTCACACTGCATGCGAAAGCGCATCAACGCAGTGTGAACGTAGCCTTAAGCGTGTAGCATGTTAATGTGATAACATTTGGTAATTATAGCACAAAGCATTAACCCTCATCCTCCCAACATATTTAACATACACAGACTACCGACTGGGCTCTGTGTAGATCTCAACAATCATAACAGTTGCTACTACTAATCTGGACCATTTTGATTCCAATATAAAATAAATTGAATAAACGCACAACCAGTCAGCCCAGCATGTCCTAGGTGGAGTTGTGTGCTTTTGACTGGTGTCCCAATTTAGAATCCATAATTAACCTAACCCCATGCATGGTTTAATATTTATTATAGCAATTACAATATGAGATTCAACTCAATACCCCTCTTACTGTATAAGACAAAGAACAATGTGTTTTGCAAAGAAAGCACCTTCTAACCTGGAGGATATCTTGCCGCTCGAGTTTGTCACAAAAACACTTAGACACGTGTCCTCTGTGAGAAGTTAAAAACTGTAGTAACAACCTCATAAATGTTTCAAAACCTGAGATTTATGCTGCGTATGTCACGAGTCACTGTGCAGCGTGGTTAATCTCTGCTAAAACAAAGCATGACTCTGTTTAGACACATCTGTCTTGTCTCTTTATAACATACAGAATGTGTCTTTGTGTGTCCTTGACCCAGGCAGGCTTCCTGCAGCTCCTCTAAACACTGAGTGACAGCAGCAAACTCCAAGCAGAGGGGTTAACGTTTACGTGATGCAGTAACATTTGACTTCTTCATTCTTTGTCTCACACAGCTGTTCCATGAAGCGAAACACATGTGCTGACACAATCTTTATATTTATATTAGGCCTCTTTTATTTTTGTGATAGGACGGTCGAACAGACAGACGGAATAACATGCAGGAAATGGACCAGGGAAGAGTCAAACCGCTGTTACAGCCATTCGGCATAAGGGTCAAACCACCAAATTATACTGAGACCCAGGCAGGATCTTTCTTCTTTCTTCTGCTCTGTAACTCACTTGCTTCGTAACAAACTAAACTTCATAATTAAACCAAAAGACTAGATTATGAAATGACAAATTTGAGGGATTTATGCAATCTATCTATGTCTATAAAATTAAGATTGTCACCTGTATTTTGCACATCCTTTGTATTAAATAAAGCATTTCTATTTGAGTGTGATGTATCCATGCCTTTTATCCCACTTATTAAATTTGGGGATGGAAAATGGTGGAGAGAGTTCATACCTTTCTTTTGAGAACAGTTACGCTGTACTCCAACTTTTCTTTGCACCCACTAGATTCACATTGTTTTCATTCTTCATTATATGAAAACATGTAGATATCATGGATGCATATCATGTAACAGGCTGGCTGGGCACCACAGTGCACCTGTCACACTGGCACCATCACTACATATCTGCAGTCTATGTATATGGTCTATAGTTGTTCAGTGTGAGAGTCGATAACTAGCACCAGAATGAGGACGGCGTCAGTAAGGAAGCAGGACGTGTTACAGAAAGACAGCATGACAACAGATGGATAGGACAGTAAAAATGAATCAACTCCCATAGGAAGGCTGGTGCTGGTGTATGCATCCGTGTGTGCGTGCGTGCGCGTGTGTGCGCGTGTGTGTGCGTGTGTGTGGTAAGTAGTGGTCCACACGCCACCCACATTCCACAGCTTGTATTCATTACCACAGATTCACGGAGTCCTCACTGTGACAAACACACACAGGCACATGTATGTACTGTACATTGGGACTGTAACTATACCATCATGTAAATATATCTATATTGAGTTTAACTCTTATTAGAGGGGAAAAAACATAAAAAACAAAATAAAAGAAATTTGCCCAAACTGCATGCTTGCTTCAAGATGTGGGAATAGAACATGTATGCATATATGTATGCATATGTATACTCTCTGTGAATGGTACTCATGGCCATTGATCAGTGGTTGTTGATCAATGGTCATGAGAATTTGCATAATTAAGATTAAGGAACTGACCTCCCAGCCCATTGTTCCTTCAGTGGGCTGGTTTCAGTCATTATGCAAATGTGCTGTTTATAAGATTTGGGGAAACCTGCAGTCAGCTGAGACTGAAGAAGTCACTTGGATGAGTGACGAAACTTTTCTCCCACAAAACGCTACGTCCAGATGAACAGAATCAACTTTTGAACATGTATGCACTTTATAACAAGCACACAGAGTTTGGAATAGTATAAAGTTGTCTCATATCACCAAACATCCACAAAATTCTTATTCAAAAAAATTCTTATAAGCAACAAGTCTGATAGTCAACTGATAAGTGAAATCAAGTTACAGTGTGTTGCCTCATTTTTCACAGAACCGGATGAGGCAACAGACATATAGATGAATCATGTCTGTATTTCTATGATAGCACAGCCACCATCTCTCCCACATCTAACACGACAAAAGCCTCCTATGCCTCTATCACTCAGCACCAGCTTTCCCTTCCACTCATCTATTCTTCACTGTCCCTCGAGCTCCTTTCTGTGGGATTACCCCCTAATGCCAAACCTAAACAGAGGCTTAGTGGCTGGCGACTGTGGATGTGGGTGTGGGGCTTAGCTGGGGCTGAATGTGATGCTTTTGGAACAGGATGAGAGCTGTCCAGCACAAGATCTCATTCATGGGACTGTGAAGCTGGTTATGAGGCAAAACCCATGAGGCAAGGTACCAGCTGATTAGCCAGAATGAAGCAGGTAACATAAAGACATCATGTTTCTAAGCAACTACACTCTTTCTGGTTATCTTGAGTAGCTTATCTCACCCATTCTTAACTACTACCAATGACAGTATGAATCAAAACATGAACAACACTAAAACTGCATTATGACACGGCTTTAACGTGCACACGCACATTCTAGTCATTTTATTAAAACAGTAAGCTGAGCATCTGGATTGAACTGTTGATGCATTTCAGAAAACATAAAATAATTACCAAAACTTGCTCAAATTCATCATCTGACCGTGATTATCATTGCACGTTCTGCAGTTCATCAGTGGTAATAGGTATTATAATGTTTCAGTCAGGACTACAGAAGTGGACCAGATTAGTGGAATCTCAGTCTCAACTCATTTGTATAGCACCAAATCACAACAACAGTTGCCTCAAGGTGCTTTATGCTGTAAGTTTAACCCTACAATACTACAATAATACCCTATATCACCCCTGCAGCATCAATAAAAAAACAAATTTGTATTTTGATTCTGTAACATATAATGTTTATTGCTGTTAAAATTAACGCCGTAACCGCATTGACGCAGCAAATCACTGCTAGCGAGTGCGTGGGACTGTACGGCGTCAACGTGTTAGCGCAGTTAGCTTGTTAACACGTTAATGCTGTGCAGCCCCACGCACAGGGCGATCTGCGCTAACTCGCTAACGGAGATTTGCTGCATAATGCGGTTATGGCGTTAATGTCATTTTAACGAGATTGTTATAACGTTATAATCCAACTTGTCGAGATTTGAATATATATTCTGCATTTCAGGCATGCCTTTGAAGCATCCAATACATTCTGAATTAGTACGACAATTCAATTCTTAAAAACACATTCAACACAATCTTATTAGATATGATATCAGAAGGCTCAAGGAGATGTGTTTACTGTTGCAGCCTTGACAGATCCTCTGAGCTTCTGCAATGATGGCTATAACTCTGCCAACTCCAGCACACAGTGTACTTTACTATAATAGCTGATCTGGCACCAGATCCAACATTCACACTTTGGCACACTCTACAAAGGAGATTCATGCCCACACTGGCTTTTATTAATGTTAATAGAAATAGCTTTCCCCATCAGGATCTGCACATCTCAGCTTAGAAAGAGGCTGAATCAGGATGAATTAGCCTCAGGGTCAATACTTCAGCTCTGTGGTTCTTAATATTCGTGACAGGCGCTAGAACTTTTTGGCAGTCTGTCTTTATTTGATGATATAAACCAATACATTTAATCCCATCAAACATGTTACATTTTTGCCTGAAGAAAAATGAATATTTGTAAAAGTTTTCTGCTAGTGGAAAACTTTGTGTGGAGTCTGTCTTACCAACTTTGCTGATGTGCATAACACAAACTCCACTTATTTCTATTTCTTAGTTATTTAATGCCTTGAAAAAAAACTGCCCGCTCATTTTTTTCACAACCATTCACAGACCTATTCGCTGGTTAAGACTTGTTTTAATAGTTAAAGTTAGAATTTAGCTTAGGGTTGAGGAAAGGTTTCACCTTTATAGTTGTGATGTTTTTTGTTTGCTCAACCTGTGGCATTCAACCCTAACCCTATTCTGGTGCAATATGTCTTTTTTTTAAACTTATATTAAAAACAATTCACTTAAATGTTGGTTTTCAGGGAAACAGAAAATATTAATTCTAACTGACACCCATCAAAATATGTTCATATTCTTCCCAAAAGTACGTTTTGGTTGCTGTCAGAATGGAGTCGGGGTTGAGGTTGAGGATCAATGTCAGTACATTTTGATTCAGAGAGAGCCTTACAGCCATACCTGTACATTTATATATATGTGGGTTAGAGTTAAGCTTCTTCCACAAACACCAGAGCAGGCAGTATCCACATGATTTCTGCACAAAATCTGAGATCTGAGAGGAGCTAATCAAAATGACAACAAGCCAACTGCTGTTTCCTGGCAATAAACCAAAGAAGTTTGAAGTAGATTGGCTCAGCGATTGTCAAGGAAGGTTACAAATAGATGAACAAAGCTTTTGTGAATTATTAATACGAAGAAAATGAAGTAGATATTTTTGGATACTCATACAGTTTCATTTAGACACAGTCACACCTCTAATAGATTGATTTTTTTCTTTGTCATACCTGCCTCGCCAAGGTAAGACAAGATCAGGGTTGATCTTGCGAATGAAATACTCTCCTCCCGGCTGTCGCCCATTGTAGCTTTGAATAGGTGTGTCATCAGAAGATTCCTCTTCCAAAAAGGGTTCCTCTGGTTTTGGCCTCATCATGCCAATGTATTTAGGCAGGAAATGTATGAACACCTGAAAAATCAAATGGAGGAATTCAGTGGTTTCACAGAGGTTTGTACTTTTGTTTCAAGCTGACCCAACTTAACCCAAGCATAAATTACAACTTTATAGAAGGTATCTGTTTTACTCTGTGGCTTTACATGTAATGTCACTTTTCAAACAATGAATTCAGACAAACTACAATCAACAACTACTTAATTTAACACACTTTTGCAAAGTGCCTAATCATAAGAGTCAGCAAAAATTCAGAAGCTAATTGCTATTAGATTGTTAACTTTGAATGTCAACACTCATTCAATCGTATCCATTTTTGCCATCTGTAAGTGGTGCATTTTTATGTCCTATCCAACCAAATTTCATACTGACCTTTGTATTTTTATCATATGCTTACATACTTTCAAATTATAGAATTATAATGTGCACAAAACCCTTTTTATTGAATCTGTGGAACGTGGTTTAGTAAATTCTCACCTGCTTATTCTGCTGTTCTGCTATTCTGGTAATGCAGTTAAACATAATGAACCTTTATTCATTAATTATCAATCACATTTCATGTGTATAATAATAAATTAACACTATACACCCCTCTGCGTTTTTTGATAATATTAACGCTCTAAAGTTTAAGGCATCATATTTAGGAAAATTAACCCAGTATTTTTTGGGAGAAAGACAAAAGAACTACTTCTGGGGGGAAAATGTGAAAAGTTGTTTTTTGTTGTCTGTTTGCAAGACTTGAAAGAACAATTTGCTAAAAACACAAATGAAATATTCTGATTGGCTAAAATTAGGGTTGGGCGGGGCTAGGGCAGTCACAGATGGCCCAGCAGTGTAAATGTGAGCTTACAGTTAGAGAAAAATAAAGACAAAGTCTTCTTAACCCTCCTGTTATGTTGGCTGTCAGATTGACCCATTCTGGTGTGAAATGATCTACAGTATATTGTGTACTACAACGTCTCTGGAGACTCAGTATTTTCTCCCATTTCATAATGAGTGCTGTCAGATGGGAGACAGATACGGTGACAGTTATTATTATCCCATAAAAAAATAATAATGTTAAAGAGGTTTTTTTAATAATCGGTGTCATGAAAAACTATTATATTTTATATATAGGTCTTTCCAGCGTACTTTTAAAAAAATGATTTACGTTTTTTTGTAAAAATATATTCTCATTGAACCATGACCTGTAAGACCGTAACTAAACATGCCCTGGGTCAGGAACACAAAACATATTGCTGCACCTGAGAAACTGACATCACAGGACAGTTAAATTACATATAAAGTAACCTTTATGATATCCTCAAAGTTTAAGTATATTCATAAAAAAATTTATATGTGATCCATGATTTCAAATTCTTACATAAACATTTTAGATGATTATTAAATACCTTTCGGACCCAGCTTGGCATGATGTGTGTGCTGGGTGTTCGGTGATGCAGGTTGAGGACTACCACACTTAGGATGACAGAGAAGGTCACCAAAATCATAGTGAACATGACGTAGTTGACAATAATTGGGATGCCAAGGGAAGTCTCTGGGACCCTGTCAGCCAGCAGCAACATGAAGACAGTCAGAGCAATGAGGACGGAAATGGAAAGAGTCATTTTCTCTCCTGCAAAGAAAAGGGACAAGTTGACAAATTAATTATGACAGTAAGGTAGAAAACATTTTGTCTATAGACAGTGTTATACTAACAAGAGCAGAATTCAAGACATTAAGGAACTTGCTATCAAGAGACTTGCTGATATTTATCAGACTCAGGCTGATTTCCATCAATTTCAGGGTTTAGCAATTGGCTCTAATCTGGTTATACACTGAGGTACTATATCAAACTGCTATCTTTTAGTCAGTGGTATCTTAGGCCGAGCAGCCTGCTAGGTTTGTTATACACTTGTAAAAACCCTGAAGCTTTCCGTTGAATATGTTCTGCTGTTTTGTTTGTTTTTTCATTGGCAGTGAAGCATTATTATGAAATGTGTCTGCAAAACGACAGTTAATAACAGTGATCCATCATTCACCTTCAATGTATTGTAGATCAATACAGTTCTTTAAAGGTCGCCCTGACTTACAGAGCAGCTCAAATTAGACACATGCTTGTTGTCATGAGATTAGGCACTGTTTCACTTCCTATGCTTGCTCTTGGCAATGATGTGTAGTCATAATGTCACAACATGTCACATGTGCTGACCTGCTCCAGGAGGCAGGTAGAAGACAAATATAGCCAACACGCTGGTGAGGATACAGGGCACAATGATGTTGATGATGTAGAAAAGAGGCTTCCTCTCTATGATGAGATAGAAGGTGATGTCCTCATACAGGTCCTCCTTAACGTTCTTTCTTGTTGGTTTGTGACAAATGGCCCATTCACCATTCTCTGTCCAAGGTGAGGCGCAAGGAGAAGAAGTTAAATGTAAAGAGGATTTATTCTAAATCAGACACAGTCTGGTAAATAAAAAATGAAGCCACTTAAAAAAATGTACGTACAGAACACGTAAAGCACAGGTGTCAAACTCCAGGCCTCGAGGGCCGGTGTCCTGCAGGTTTTAGATGTGTCCTTGATCCAACACAGCTGATTCAAATGGTTAAATGACCTCCTCAACATGTCTTGAATTTCTCCAGAGGCCTAGAAATAAACTCATCATGTGATTCAGGTGTGTTGACCCAGGGGGAGATCTAAAATCTGCAGGACACCAGCCCTCGAGGCCTGGAGTTCGACACCCCTGACGTAAAGGTTCACAAAAACAGGACAAATACTGAAAAGCATCACTACGTGCACCAACCAGTGAAAGCGTTCTCATCTATTACAATCTCTTGGATCTCTTTGCCGTCATCATCCAGAAAGTATTGCAGGTCAACCTCAGAGGAATCATAGGTGTACGAGCGGAAAATCATGCTGCAGTTTTGCCAGTCAAATGGGAAGTACGCCACCTATAGATTGTTAAATGAAAGTCAACATATCATTTTGAAGATGACTCTCAAAAAAGCTCCAAGGAGGAACCGTCTATGCACTGGTACTGTTTCAATGGAAACGAGCTTAGACTGTACCTCTATAGAGCAGGAACTGCGGTAGATGGCGGGTGGAAGCCAGTTAACAGTGCCGTCACTGTAAACCAAGACGTTGACGTACAGAGCCACATCAAACTGCCCGTCATTACTGAAGGAAGAGAAATATGACATTTATTGAGGCAAAGTATCTATCCTATCACAGCATCAAACAAATGTTGGTGCTGATCAATCTGACACGATGTGGCGTGTCCAAACAAATACTATGATTGGTTTGATTATAATCCAAATAGACAAATTAAAAAGTTCATCTTGACAGGAAGTCAGGGGATCATTGAACTTATTATAAATCATCCAAGAAGAAACATGAATTGGCAGTACTACTCACTACTTGAGATATTCTAAGTCTTGGCCAAATGTGGTGGACCAACCTCGTCTTTAGGGCAGGCACTCTGTTAGTCATGATGCAAGATGTTGTAAGTGTGAGTGCAGTCAGGACACTCACTTGTTTATGAGGTAGATGTCAGGTCGCCACACCTTGTTGGGAGGAATTCTCAGAACATTAATGTCGTCATATTCAGCTGGGTTCCAGGACAGCCTGTAGTCTGTCCATTCCTGCAGGGATGAACAAAAGGAGAAAGGCAAAGTGAATCACGAAAAAGAGTAAACAGCCGAACAGACAACAGGTGATGTCCCTGTCATTCCCATCTTTGATTCTCCAGCGTTTGGCAAGTCATTTAATCCCACTGACATAAACATTCACAATCAAGCACACATACTGTCACAAACAGAGCAGCCATCCTGAAAACTAATCAGCGAGGGCGAGGGAGTGAACTGAGACAGTGAGTCAGAGAAAAAGAGAGATAAAACATGAAATAATTTGTAGTTATGAAAAGTGACAAGTCCGTTTGAGGGCAGAGCGAAGGAGCACAGGAGAGAGGCGTCAGAGCAAGGCTCACTAATGAAGATGAATGTTTTCATGCTCATACCAGATTCATGAACACGTTAGTCGTCATCTCGCCGTTCTTCTCATTCTGCAGTGGGATAATAACAGGGAGAGGGGTGGACGTACGTACATTAGTGATGCCACCATATCTTGTTGTGTATGACAGTACCATTACTTTCAGACCTCCTCTATTGAAACTAATCGAGACAGATGAGTGTGCTCCTGGTTCTATTCAAACTCAGCAATCAAATTACATTTTAGGTAAAAGATAGAGTGGGAATGTATTTTAGACATGGTGTAGAAGCATACAATGCTATGAAGTAATTGTTTCCTTCCTTTCTTTAGCATATTTTTTTTCACAGTTACATATTTCAAATCATTAAAATAATTATATTATTAGATAAAGAAAATAAATACAAATTGTAGTTTTACCTGGTGCTATGTAAAGAAAAGAAATTGCCCCTTAAATCTAATTACTGGTTATGCCCTCCTCAGCAGCATGAACAGCAATCAAGCGTTTGTGATAACTGGCAAAGAGTCTTTCGCAACACTGTGTAGAAATTTAAACCACTCTTCTTTGCAGAATTGTTTTGATTTGGCCACAGCAGAGGGTTTTCAAACAATGCATGGCAAGTTTAAAGTCTTTCAAAAGCATCTTAATTGGAAATAAGTTCAGACTGCTTTCTTTGAGCCAGTCAGAGTTGGACTTGGATGTATTCTGGATCATTATCCTCAAATATGCTTTAGCATTGGACATTGTTCCACCAATTACAGCAAGTCACCCAAGCCCTGAAGCAGCCCTGGACCATCACTTTACCACTACCATGTTTGACTATTGGTACGATTCTTTTCATGAATTCTGTTAATCTTACAACAGATGTAACTAGACTCAGACCTTCAAGTTCCATTTTTGTCTCGTCAGTCTACAGAAAATATGTTTCAAGGAGAATGTGAGATGAGCCTGTGGTGTTGTTGTTGTTGTTGTTTTTGGTCAGCAGTGGTTGTTGTCGCCTCAGAACTCTCCCTGGATGCCAATTTTTGCTCATTCACTTTCCTATTGTTGAAACATGAACACTAAACTTAAATATGACAAGTAAGGCCTGCAGGTGTTTAGATACTGTTCTGGGTTCTTTTGTGATCTCTTTGATGAGTTGTCAGTATGGTCTTGGAGTAATTTTGTTAGGCCAACCAATTAGAAATGGCTTTGATGTCAATGACTTTGTATGTCAATGGTTTCATTAGATCCTGGCATGTTGTGCTGCTGTTTGAGATCTTTTAGCTTACTTCATTTTGTCAGAGTTTCCATTTAAGTGATTTCTTCATTTGAGAGATCACGTAGGGCCAAGTAAGTTTGGATAGTCTTGTTGCAGATTGAGAAAGGGATTTGGCATTTCATTTATTGTGCTGCAACATTTTTAGATTTGAAATAGCTAAAAATTCAGTTTAACCTGGTACATATAAAGCCAGCCCTATCCGGAATCCTTAACTGGTAGGATGTAGAATATTTTGTTTGCATGTCTGAGGGCATATTTGCGCATTGTTTACATTGTTCATTTACCAAGCTGACAAGCTGAGAGAGGGTCATCCCCACCCGCACCGTCACCTTATCCTCCCAGTAACGAGCTGGTCTCACTTTCATGTTGTAGTTTTCAAATAGCTTCTGATGAAGCCTTCTCTCTGTTTCAGAGGCTCCTGCATGAAGGCATGAATGCAGACACATAGTATAATGAAGAGAAAATGATAAAAAAAAAAAAGGAACAGCAGTGATATTAAGAACAAAAACGCAACAAAGAAAAAGGAAGGATGAAAATCTGGTGAAGGGAAGAAGTGGTAAAATAAAGAGAGACAGCAAGGCCTTAGAGATCCTATAAAACAAATAGATCTTTCAATGTGAAATTTTGCATTTTATACATGAAATCACAAAAAAAGAAATGGCACTGGAGTCACAAATGAAAATTCTGCAGTGGCATAGATGGCAGTTATCTCACCAATGCCCTTAAAGAGTCCGTCATCAGGCCTGTTGTTTCATATTTAACTATGCGACTGTAGTAACTGTGCAGGCTACTACAGTTACATAGTTGTAGAAAATTAGAAATGCCTCATCCATGTTTTTGCGTCTTCCAGATTTGTGTTTTACTCTAGTATTAGCAAGCAGAAGATGCAGAAATCTGAGCTCTTTACTTTACATTAGAAGAAGATGACCGGACTTTTTCATCTATGTTCTAAAGTTATCATTCTGTTCTGTCACATAACTACAGTGATAGATCCTCATATCAAACCTGGACAAGTCTCAAATAATGATGTCAGTGTGTGTTTAAGTGATCTCTGTGAGCCAACAGCTCTGTCTCTCATCCACTAGTTTCAACTGTGAATCTTACAAAACAGCAGAGCTGGGAATTAGTATAATGTCTATAAATGCATGTAAATGTTGTATAGCCTATTTTATTACAAATTAAAATAAAACATTGACCTTAGATCTATTACCACTTAAAAGTTTTACGTTTGTTAGATTGTGAGTCACTTGCATACTTTTGGCATGTTCAAAGGTGCTATAGAAGTAAGGTTTAATTGACTAAAAAACAAGCGAAAGGCTTGAACAATTCTTAGTGTATGCGAGTGAGATAAAGTTCAACACAAGCAAGTCACATGTTGATTTGTGGATTTGAGTCACTGACACCAAACCACAGCATGTTTGCTCTTCAGGAATCACTGAGTCAGGCCTGCAGTGGTTTGAGGTTCAGTTCCCACTGAGATTAGCTACGCTAAAAATATCATCTAATCTATATTGTGGACAGACCGCTGCTCTGTTATGTTGTTCATACTCAAACACGTATCAGCAGGCTACTTATTATTATTGGTTAGAATTTACAATTATTCTGAATATCAATACTGCATTTGTGAGATATGGTCGATTTACATGAGCAAATAAAAGTGATAGATCTAAAGTTTATGATTATAAAGGGGCAAAAGACATAACAGCAGTGTGAGATAAGGCAGGATAGGCCCCAAAACACAACTTTATTGCTGGAATTACAGAATACAAACTTAAACCGGGAATATGCTAGGAGTCAAACTAACACACAGGCAGAACACACAGCCAGGGAATGAGGGAGAGCACGACAAAACACACAAGGAAATGCAGACAGGATAAACACAGGGAATCAAGGCAGAGTGGAAACACCTGGGAAACACAGCTGGATAATAATCTAACAGGCGAGTGAAGCAAACCATAAACCATCAGTTTTACTTCATGAGGATGAAGCACACTGTCAAAATAAAACAGGAAGCGTGAGAAACACACACTGAGATTCAGACTGACTAACTACAGGGAACTGGGGAACGAGGGAGCAAGACAAGACATGGAGACACAGAGTGACGGCAAGAGAGCGAGGGACAGAACTGAGCATACATAACAAGACATGATAGACTCCACAGGTAGGCAGCACAAACGCTAGGTCAGAGACCCAGGACCATGACAATCATATTTTTAACTATGCTTTTTAGGAAATCCATCCTTCTACTTGTGTTGTTCTTTTCAATAATGTGTAGGACAGAACAGCTATGGCACGGCTTAAAACTAACTAACTAACTAAAAGAAATGCATTGATTTGTTCAAACATTTCAATGCCGTCACAGATCTCCAGGTAAAGTTTGCAGAAAGTGTCTAAAACTGTCAACGCAAATCTAAGCTGAAGATGTAGGATCTTGATTTGTATATGCATGTCATGATGTGTACTTCTTGTATACTTGTGCCCAGGCACCTAAATTAGTAATGAAATCTATAATGTCATTATACAAACACATTACACAAGTTTTACAAATACTGTATACTTAATGAACCGAGGCATAAATTAAAATTTGTAATCACCTTAATTTATTTACTGTCATACTGTTATACTGTATCCAACATCTGTTGAAAAGAAAGGATATTTGAAAACTGGAAATCAGCCTATGCTGGAGCTCAAACCAAGACATGAATGCATGTGTCAGATTAACACACATAAAAGAGATTTCGCTCAACCCAAAGCTGTTTTGTTCTTAGCTTGTGTCCATGAGGAGACAATTATGATAAACATGAAGAAATATTAATCAACATCAGTTTCTTAAATGCCAAAAGAATTGTTCTGAGGGAAAAAACAAACCAAACCAAAAGAAACACAGATAAAACCATGTTAAACTTTCCACTAGAAAGGAGAAGATATGCAAAAAATAAAGTTTTCATAGGTTTGGTTCTTGAAAGCAAAAATATAAAGAAATTAGGGGCGGCTCAAAACATTTGTGCAGTACTGTAAATTAACTGCATCAGTAGAATTGTACTTAGACATTATTATTATTATTATTATTGTCATTTAATCTCTGTCAAGTTATAATATTTTAAAAAGACAATGTCTTAGAAGTCATGTATCACAGAAAGCTCAGCATTAGGGACTCTTTCTTTCCAAATATGCGATTAAACAGCATGTGGCAAAGACAGAGGACAGACGGGACACGCAGGAGAGGCAGGGCAGGTGCTGGTGGTGTACGATGGGTAGCAAAGGTGACTGAGCTAATGTAATTGATATGTAGTAAGGGAATAGGATCAAAGGGATGGCTGAGATACCAGCTCCATCGGGGACAAAATTAGATTCTGATTAACGAACAATGATGTGTTAATGTGATTCATTATATGTTCCAGAGGAGAAGAAGGAGGCCACTCTTGTTTTCAAGTGGACAACATCTGTGGAAGGACATAAAATACAGGCTTTGTTCCCCTGGGACTGCAGTTTTATCGCTGGTGAAACATACCTGTAAATTCTCACTGGCTGTATGACAAAAGGTCAAGAAATGGCCACAATCATGGTGGAATTCACCTGTGCAGCTTTTTTTTTGTCATTCATTTATTTCTTTTGCTTTTCACTCACATTATGGTGTCAGGAGGTCAAGGTTATTGTAGGGTCTTTACCTTACTATAGGAAGCGCCTTGAGGGAACTGCTGCTGTGAATTGGCACTATATAAATGAAACTGACCTTGAGCTGAACCTGGTTAAATCAATTTTAATCATGATTTTAATGCCTAGCCTTTCCCACTCAAAAAATGGGGGAATTACAAAAAGAACATCAAGAAAAAAAACAGGAGATGGAATCAATAGCAATTTAACTGGAGTGACAGGGTGAAGTTGTGGATGTGAGATACTTGTGTGTTATCTGATTTGACTGGAGCTGTCTGATTCAAATTATGCCTCGATTCCTCCACATGAAAACAGATTCCCTTCGATCCCACCAGGAAATAGTTAGCAGTTAGGACACATAGACGAATAGGAACACTGCACCGCAGGTCACCAGCAACCATGGTTGTTTGCTTTTAGTTGAAGTTAAAAGTTAACGGCAGTTTTCCATTTTTTTATGTTGTTCCTTTGTTTTTTTTTAGTATAATGAACATTTCACTATGTAGGTTTTGATTTAGATGGAAGAGAAACATCATGTCTCTCTTCTGAAAATACTTATTAGTAAACATGCTGCTATTAGTTCCAGGAATGCTCATTAGCCAGATTTATGTGGCCAGATTATGCGACATTTAATCAGCTTAGCATGATTCATTTTAAAATCTATTTTTAAACATCCTCAAACCATGAAAACTAGTGTCACACACTGGCATTCCTAAATACGTCCTTACCAGTGAAAGTAAGGCAAAGGCAGCCACACACGAAGAGAAAGGTATTCATCCTCATGCTAGTGCTCAGGTACATCTTCATTTGTCCAATAATGGCAATCATATCATCTTCTGGACTCTTTGTTAGCCAACCAAAGGCTCTTCTAGCGGCCACAGCCAGTCACGTCCCACCTTCACCTGGATACAAGATGAATGGTCACCCCCTAAAAGCTCAGGAAAATCAGTGCGCTGCTCCAGCTGGGTTACAGCTAGTTAACACCCCGAACGGCACACGCTCTTCAGCTAACGACCCTGTCTCCTGTCCTTTCGTCTCTTTTGTGGCCATGACTCTCTGGGTGAAACCATGACCTGATTGGATGGATGTGCTGGGGGGGTGCGCTTGTACTAGGAACTCTGAGGGGCAGGCACCTGTTGGTGCTCACCAATCTGAGGTTAGCACTGCGGGGATTGTGTGTGGGAGTAAGAGGAAGTGGAGGGGGTGGTATGGCTATGTGCTGTGGGTTATGACAATGGAGATATTTTTGGGAAGTTGATTGGGGGGTTGTCGGTAGGCGAAGGATGATTGGGGGTGCTGTAAAGCTGACGTGGGTCATGCTGTAGGTGGCTTCTCTGGCTCTCTTAACTTTTAATGCCTGCTTGATCCCTTCAGCTATTCATCTTCCCTGGTAAATGAAATCTTCTCTACCTCCTTCAAGGCTTTAAATATTCATTTTCAGCCTCCCTCCTTAGGGGTTGTTGCAGTCATACCCATTGCACTGTGCTGTGTGTGGCATCATCTGGCTGTTATATCCCTGAGTTAAATTGGTTTTCAAATATTAAGCAGTTTTCTGAAAAGGTTGACAATAAAAAATTATTAAGCTCATTAGTTTTACAGGAATAGCTTGTCATCAAAGTTTTATTTTATGTCCTTTAAACAGGTGTGCAAAAGTATCCTGGGGGGAAAATGCAGTGATTTAAAGGCACTATGTGTGGAATTTTGACTTCCCAGCTGCTGCCCCCTAGTGGTGTGACACCAATAAGAGCAGTTTATATCCACCAAGACTCAAAACTTCATCCATATCATGCAGGAACTGAGCCCCAGGATCCAGAAGGTCAGTGTTTTTAATTTCAGCTTAATATTGTCTCTGTGTCCTTGCATTGATATAGAATCCTTCCAAGCCCATCTTTTACGCAGATCCACCATTTTTTGAGTAATCCTGAATATAAAGAGAGAGACAGCGACGAACCACCACAAACACTGAATTTATTGTCTGATTTTTCTACAAATCAAAAGTAGCAAAATCAATTATGCAATTTAAAAATAAAAAAATGATTTTAAACCAAAACAATATTTCAAGGCCGTGCCTGTCAAAGACGATTGTTATTTCCATGTGCGTCAACGTTTTTTTGCGTGACATGGCGTACAAACCCATCAACATTTAGAAAGGTCATCTCCACACAGAAGGAAGGAAGTGGCACAGAGATACAGACAAAAGCAGGCATTCACAGATTTGACACTGATTAAGTCAGCTACAACATGAAGAGGAAGAGCAGGAGTGGAGGGGGGCTGCAAAGCAACTTGCAGTGTCACAGCAACCATAGACAGGCTAAAGTTTAATCCCTACAATATATGAGATTTGCAAAGTTGGGTGCGTAGAACAGTATCACCTGATCTGCAGGGATTGTAGACTGGGTTTGACTTTGTGACCTCCATCAGTTAATGTTATGTTTATTTATATTTATGTTCATAGAAATAGTGAAATAATTTTTTTTTTTACTATTTAAAACAATGTTGATGTTCTGGTAAAAGAAACCTAAATTGATTAAATTATGAAATAAACTTGTTTTGAGAATCTTTCTAAACAGCACAAGTGATGGGGTTTGTCTGTTCTTTAGGTACAAATTCCTATAAAAACTATGGCTTTAGTCACACTGTGATTTAAGGAGCTGAAAATGAAAGGCTCTGCTTCACAGATACTGTGGCGTGATGAAATCTAGAATTACCAAACTTCTTGGCAGGAGCAGGGAGGTGATGCCAATACTGATGGAGAGGTCTTAGTAAAAAGCACCTCAGCATTGCTGATTCTGAGTTTGATGTGAGCTCGAGGCAAGAAAAGATGTGGATGAAAGTATAAAAATGGAGATGGATGTTTTTTGCCATAGAGGGCTGCGAGGACTACAAGCGTAATGATCGATGAAGCAAAGGCCCCCGAGTGAACTCCGGATTCTGCTCTATCTCTGATCCTTCGTGTTGCTTTTTACGAAGCTGATGTCTATATTTCAAGCCTCATAAAGTTCATCTTTCCTCCATCCCCTACTCTCTGTCTCTGCCTTTAAATTTCTCTCCTCTCGGTTGGGTCATTCCATCCTCTCTCCCTCATGCTGGTGAGCCTTTCCAGTGTGAAAACATAAAACTATAAATCAACAGCAGATTGAGACTTAAGTGAGGGGAAAATGCCTCTGACTTGACCTCCTCTGAGCTGCCATTCTCAGCGTGAATACATCATTCAGAATGACCTCTGTGTTTGTTTTTGTGCAGCCTGGCTTCTCAAAGCTACTCTTTCATAGAAGGTTATGTGTTAGACGGGAAAGGGAACAAGTGCAATTCAACCACTAGTGTAGCGATAACGTCACATATGGTGGTCTATAATACTGAGGGGCTATCAGTGCTGTCGCCAAGGTGGGCTGCCGTGGACTGGCAGAATTTCAGCCCCCAAATACTTGCGCTAATAGATCTCAGTGAGAGAGTGTATTTACATAGAGAAATAACAGGGAAGCCCATGCAGTAGTGTCCGGTGACCAGTGCCAACATGTGGGGATATTAATAGCAGGGTGGGCAGGTGATAGCATTCTGAGAACAGATGGAGCCTTTGATATTCTCCCCTCAGATCTCTATTTAAAAGACAAAAGCAAAATGAAAGCACAAGACCAAGAGGACAGGTGTGGTAGAAGGGACATGCAGCATGCGTGTGTCCAGACAAAACGAGGCACCGAGAGGCACGAGTCTTCTCTATTATTGGGAATTCCATTGGCTGTTGGTGCAGCAGATGAATGGGGTTGGTGTGCTGCTCCGTTACATACACCAATGCCTGAAATGCAGAGGATTACTGTGTCTGCAGAAATATACCGCAAAGCATGTGCCACTCTCCAGCACATTCTGATATAGGCTTGCAGCACGCTCATTATAGGGCCTGGTTTGTCTTGGTGTTTATGTGTTAACACCACATATGAACACCCAGTCCTGGAGCCACACTTCAAACCCTACTACAGCTAATAACAAAATAAAAAAATCCCACGCTGGTAGTTTATATTGTAGCATTTATACGCATGTAAGGTACGCTAACATTGGTTTAGTAGTTACATTTCATGCAATTTCATCAATGCATTTATTATTTTTTGTTATTTTAATTATTTTAAATTTTTAACATACAAACTGTCACTGGCAACACATCTGGAATTAGGAGAAGGGTTTGGGCTAGATTAATCTTCTGAGGTAAACCTACCCTGACTAAATAGTTTGGAGACTTGTGAAATGTAAGTAGTTTTCCATGTGATGTACATCAGAATTGTTATTTTCTTTGTTTTCTTTTACAAATTCTGGTTGAGTCAGGTAGAGTCAGCATCGATGAAAATTATCGCCCCTTTATAGTCGCGTCTTTGAGTCTGCTAAAGCCCAAATTAACTAAATTTCACCATAGGATGATGGGTGTGTCCATGTCTGCAACAGAGTGTAACCCTGTTAACTTTCTGGTATCCAAGTCCTTACAGTGGAAACCTAGACATTTATTTTGGTTGAAGCCAAAACTGTTTGGGGTTTTTTTTCAGCTGTTTTTGAATTCTGTGTGTCCGATTATTGTCTTTGTTTCTATAATGAGAAAACTTGGAAAGCAATTATATAAACACAAAAATTGCATATTGAATGGAGCTAGGGTTGGGGTTATCTAGACCATAGACCTTATTTAATCCTAACTTATAACCCTAATCGTAGTTTTGCAAGGTACATTATATGAATTTGGGGTTTTGAAAGCTTTTCTCCCAAATGCAACAAACACAGTAAAAGTTTAAAATTCGACAAATCTAAAAAGAACACCATAAAATCCATATGGTTTGTCAGTTACTGGCCCTTTAAGTACTAGTACAGCTATAATTTAAAAAGACTGGGACATATGCATTGTGTGTTTTGTGATGAGCCAATGCATTGGAAACTGTACTTATTTTAACAGTTACAATTGTCTTCCTCTACATGTACATCAAGGGATTCATAACTTCCAGCAACATGGCTCATGAAAATCAGACACCCCTGTGCTTCAGAAGGGCTTGAAGGGGTCCGTAGGGGTATGGTTGAAGCTAGCATCAGCGAAGATGGCCAGCGTGCCCACAGTGGTGAAAACGACGAAAATCCACAGGAACATCCGGTCCACCACCATTGCCACATATTGCCAATCTTCTTTCAGCTAAAAGAGGCCAGCGAAAGACAGGAGATTAAAAAGAGAAAGAACGGGTACGATAGAAAGAAAATCAATATAAGGAAAGGAAAACAGTGGGAAAATGGCAAAAGACAGACAGACACAAGAGACAAAAAGACAACAGTACAAACGTCAGAAATAAAGCCATGTTGTTCAGATAAACAGTAGAGAGGAAGAAAAAATGGAAGGACAATAAACATATTAATGCTCTAAGGTTTAAGTAAATGATAGCTCCAACCCTAACCCTGTGATAATATGTTTGTTCTCCTCAAAAATGTCATCTCAAATCTTGACAATTAGGGGACAAAGAAAACTGTCATTCTAACTGATATGCATTACAAAAACACTTTTGCTTGGTTTATGTTTAGGGCTTAGGGTTAGGGGTCATCACTAAAGACAACTTAGATATTCAGTGATTAAGCTTTATCTGTTGAATGCTCGAAATGATCAAACCCTGCCCTTCACTCCAGATGTGACCTTGTGGATCTTAGAAGGTTAAACGTGCTCAAACATTCAAACTTACCGCTTCATAGTCTTTTTCAGCCTGCAGAGCCTCGGCTATGTATGTGATGGCCTCTATGGCTGACTTGAGCTCATCAGGTAGTGCAAGGTAGCTACTGGGGCCATCAATGAACTTCCTCAGGTCTGTGCATATGCCATCCGGCTGGTACCTTCATGACAGCACAATTATAATAATGTTACAGAAAAGTATCAATAATAAACAAAATATGTGATGGTAAATACTGTATATATGTCTGGACGGATTCAGGAAAAAGACAGAGTGTCAACACCCAAAGACAACAAATGCACACGAGCGTGCAGAATGTAGCGATGTGTGAGCAGGTGTCAGCCCACGCTAATTAAAAGCTGTAAAATAGCTCAGCTTTTATGAGCTGGGCTGCGCGTCTCCTTTGCACTCTACTGTCAACCACAGAGGAATAATGAGAAGGTCAGAGGAGCTCCCCGGGTCCCCCTCTGCGAGTTTGTACAAGGCGCTGCCCTTCACATGCTGACCAAGCTGCTCTGTGTGTGTGTGTGTGTGCATGTTTCTGTGTTTAGTTGTTGCCCTTAGTTACCAACTGTCAGCTGCTACTGGGTGCCAGGAGTTATTGGGAGAAGCTAGTAGAAAGGTGTTGTGTGTACCTGTGTGACTCTGCTGTCAGTTATAAATACTGTATTAACGTGACAGTTCTAACTTTAGAGGTCAAGTTATTTTTCATTTCTTTATTTTCAAAACATAGAAAGTAAAAAATGTGTTATGTCAGTTAGTTACATCGCAAAAATACAATCTTCGAAGGCACTATTATTGAACTTTGCAATTATTATTCTATTTTATTTTATTATTATCATGTCTGCTTTCAGACTAGTTAAAACAAAATATCCAAAATGCTTTTTTACAATTGTTTACAATTACAAAACATTTTATATTTATACAAATCAATACATATGTAGTTTACATATTTAAATACATGTATTTATGATGTGAGTAATTTATTGTTAAAGGGTATTTAACATTGTTTTGAATAAATAATGCATGAAATTTTATGACTCTCACCAATAACCTCAGACAAGCCTGTTATTATAATTCGTCATCAGCACCATAACAATATGATCAAACAAGTCGTTAAATATGACCAAAATTTGTAATATATAGTTAGATTAGATCATGCTAACTGCTAACTGAAGCCTGCCTTGTCATTGATGAGTTACCGTTGCTATGACAATCTGGTAGTAAATGTACTCAACTAAAAATCAAGAGCTCCCGCCATCCAGCCAAGAAGTAACGTACACGTGTGAATGCCCTGTTACTACTAGCACTATAATTATGAATGTTAGCCAGCTTTAACATCTGGTCAAACCACAGCAAGTGTGTCAGTCTAGTATCAAAAATGTTAATTGTACTAAAATGGGCATTGTGGCATTATTTCCATCAGTCCGCTCTCATGTGTCTGGATTTAAAAGCAAGAGAAAGACCGTGTTTCTAAGTTAATCAGCACACTCTCGCACTAGCAACACAACAAGTCTTACACTTTCCTTCTTTTTCTACCCCCCAAAAATGTGTGCTCCTGGAATGTATTACTTTCAAATATGTGCTCAATACCATGAAAAAAACCCATAACTTAACAATTCATTGTCATGAACATAAAAACATTTTACTTTTTCGTGGCTATTTCACAAACCTCCGTTCAGATCAGACCGTTTCTTATGAATTCAACTTGTTATCATCACGAGGATGGAATTCTGACTTCTTGTTGAACACTGATATAGTCTTGCTTCACACAGTTGATCATTTACATTACATAACTCATTCTATAATTTTTCGGTAATAATTCTTGCACGGAATCATGCAGCATGTCCTTCAACAATGGCACATTAATTATGTCCTTGTTGCCTTCAGCAGAAAGACACACTAAGACCTCCTATACTTCTATGAACTTACGAAGTCATACAGCATGCAAGCACATCACAGCTGAAGTGCTTTTCTGAGAAGTAGCATTGCTTAAGTTCCAGCCTAAAACTTTATGGATTTTCACCTGACATTCAATGACCTCTACAAAGGCAGCACTTCTTTGCAGAGCAGCTGCTTTTCTTATGAAACACCTCAAATATTAAACACCTCGTTTAAAAAACATTGCAAAAAAAAAACAAAACAAAACAAAAAGATTGACAGGATAGGCAGGTATCCACCAGAGGGCAGTGTAGCACAACGTTAAAAGTGGTAACCTCTCAGGCAGGACAGAGGAGACAGCTGCTTGGTATTCTTTGCATGAAATTAGAGGTTTGCAACGCAGAGCTGCCACCGCTGCTCATCCTGCGAGTGTGGCAGGTGAAGAATCTGTGACCTAAGAAGGATGAAGTCCTATCAGGTTGAGAGAGAAAGGAAAAAGGGAGGGGGAGACACAGTGTGGCCTCTTAACCCCCTCCTCCCTTTTCCCTCCTGTACGGCTCAAAGCAGCACTTCATCAGCGAGAAGTAAATGAGTATTCAGGAGACTAATTCAACTAAAACTGGCTGCGTCTGGTGCCAAGACATGCACTAAACCCAATTAAGAGAGGCGCGCGAATGTACGTGTGGACCCAAGAGAGATACTGCTGTCTCATCAAATTCCTCTAACAGAGCCCCTCCCCCCTCACTGTTCATTCACCTAGACAGTGACTCTAATGTGTCAGAGTCCATTTGGGTGGGTCATTATTGTTTTAGCAAAGATTCTTTCCCTCTAGACATATCTAATTTCTCCCAGGAGTAGAGATTGAGGGACAGCTACACTGTGAAGCAAACTTCATGGTGTATTGTGAGAGCAGCAGGAATGCACATTAGTTGACAGTGTCGTATGGCTGATTGGGAAGACATACAGGTCCCCACCCTATGTAACTACTTAAGGAAGGTCAAAGAATTTTCATGCACAAAGGATCAAGACTGGGGTTACTGTAATTCAATTTGTTGCCAAATTGTGCAACACTGGCCTGCATCCAGCTCTTTACTCAACATCATCGGCAGCCCTCTGTGGAACTTTTGACGTAAACCTGCAAACTGAGTTTCAGTGGAGGTGTTTGGGTTTATAAAGCTATATATATATATATTGTAACATCTCAGAGTACTTTAAATAAAGATAAGACCTTGGCAGTAGTCATTACTGACGCTCAGACATCTGTCACTGAATAAAACAAAGGTCAGAAAGACCTCACAGAAGGAGATCTTAAACAGCCAATCTGTTCCTTCTTTGCAACAGCTCCATAAATGATGATTTGACAGTTTAAGCTTCAGTAGAAAGGGCATCGATACAATATGTGACAATATGAGACTTCAAAGAAGATATTTTAGTGCATTTAGTCAAATATTTTGGCATAGCAAAAGTACATAAAGTATAGTGGATGAAGTAAAGTGCATTTAAATACAAACACACACAAACTGCCTGGATCTCTCAGTGTAGATGAAAATGGAGATGCAGGAGGAGAAGGAACAGATGTGATGTGATAAAAGTTTATTAAGAGCAATGACAGATGGAGGCTGGGGAAACCAGGGCTTCAGACATAACCTACTATATGAACTTGAGCCTTAATTAATGCATTTAATGTGGAATCAACCAGTAACACTGGCAGCAAACCAGCCCCAGAGCATGATGCTACCACCACCATGCCTCACAGCTGGTACAGTGTTACCTTTAAATCCTCACCTTTATTCTAAACATGCCTCCTGTCATTGTACCAAATAGCTCAGTGTTTGTCTCATTGGACCATAAAACCTTTCTGGCTCGGCTTGTCCAAGTGAACAGCTGCAAATTTTAGTCGAGCCTTGTTAAGTTAAAAGACAACGTGGAACCTCCATCTCCGTTTATTAAACAATTTAAGTGAGTGTATGTATATATTTGAGTCTGTATGCAGACTTCTGACCCTGTGTGGAATAGAGAAACCTGAAAATAGTTTTTGGACCCGATTCTTGTTTTAGTTAGTTAAACCTTGTATTGGATTATGGAATGATACAGGCGTTTCACATGTGGTTATATACGTTGTCTTTTCAATTCTCTCATCAGGAAAACTGCCACAAAAAAATGAAGTATTTTTGTCATCTGAGCTTTTATTTAAATCTTTCTAGAACCATTTATAATTATGTCCTGATATATAGAACCTTAGAATTGAAAGGGGGTGTACCTTCGTTTTCACATGACTCTAAATATGTGAGAATGTGGAGATGGTTCTCATATTCTGAATAAATGTTCTCAGGTAGTGTAGAAAAGCCCTTATAGCTAATGGACAGGGATCTTCTTTCTTCTTCTTCTTCTTCTTCTTTTTCCTTATTGTGAGCCAAAAAACATTGGATAGATTTCGTTGGCCTCACTGAGAGAATATATTATGCAGCACAATGTAATAAATGTGTGCACGTATAGGTGACAGAAGAGGAGAGGAATTACTTCTTGCGCTGCAGCTGCTGCTATTGTTATGGTAGCATTTGGTATCTTTAAATATGGTGTTTGTCTGTTCAAGAGGCTCTGTGCTTTTAAACACTGTTGAATTTAATTCAAAGTGAAAAAAGCACCTAAAATATAACAGAATTTTAATTTGTCCTAAGTTGAGGTGGTAAGCGCTAAGGAGGAAACCTGAACTTCTATGAGTGCAAGGTTGTGTAGACACTAAAGTGATATATATTTGAATCCATTTCAACATGACATCAAATCAAATTTGTTTATTCTTAATGTATTTGATCTTATTTTACTGCACAAGTATTGTTTCTAAAGTAATATTTGGAAAACGCATCTAATGATATATATATATAATGGAATTAAACTTATATACCAGTATGTGATTCACTTCAAGAATCCCATAAGACATAACAGAGACAAGAGCAGTCGATTGCTTCTCATCCTACTAATGATGAATGGAATCTCTTCATATCCATCTGTCCGGGTTTTGCCTGAATCAACAACTGTTCACCTGCTCCACTTCACACATGCTGTTTCTGGGTTCATTTGCTTTTTCTTCAAACATGCAGGCTAAACCAAATCCAGGCACACTCACAACCACGAGAGCAAGCATGTGCACGTATAAGCCTGGCTTTACCTGTTGGGTTTGGGAAATAAAATGGAAGAGTCAGGTTTCCGGATGAAGTATTCGTCAGAAGCTATGCTAATTGCAGTGACTTTTTTTTCCCGGCGGGGTACGGTCTCCAGAGACAGGGGGGTCTCCACCTTTGGCCGCAGCATGCCCAGGTAAGGAGGGAGCATGTGGATGAAGATCTAGGTGGAGAGTAAAGGCAAAGAAGAACAGAGATACTTTTACAATTCCCATTAAAGACAGTTCGGCCAGAAGACTGTTTCCATGTGGAGAGATCCCCAGGTTTTAGGAACAACCTCACCTACTTCCAAGACTGCGTGGAGGGGGACAATGATCTGGTGAGGTGAAGACTCCAGCAACATTTAAAACACAAGGGAACCACATTAATTGCAGACCAACACTTTCGGCTTGTGGCCTTCATCAGGGTTGCCGAAACACCATGTTTCCATGCGCAGTCATTTATATATAGGCATGTTGTATACAGCGCTTTGAGTACACCGGGAGAGTAGGAAAGCACTGTATAAGAATCAGTCCATTTACCATATTTTTCAGCATGGCTCTGTTCTAGGGTTTTCCTGCTCTTCCACACATACATGGAAAGTATAAAGTGATAAATGTAGAAGCAGCTGGGTTGGAGGCGGTGGCAAAGCAGCTTGCAAATGTGATACTGGGATTTCCTATTCCTATGGAGCGGGAAGTTACTTAAATTTGAATTTCTGACTATGTAGACATTAACATGTATTTGATTTTCTACAATTTATCACAGTGAATTGCTGTATTATCAGAAAAAGACTGCATGCAATTGCCAACATGCAACATTTCTGGCAGGTGTTTGGTTGGTATGCTTAAAAATCTCATTTTCAAGTAAGATAACTTTTTTCTGATTGGCTGATTGATTAGTTTAAATTTAAGGGCATAAGTTGGACTAGAAAAAGTTGATAACTTGCAATATATGTTATTTCAATACACAGCAAATCACAAAATGTTGCAAAAGTCACATTAATACCGAATCATGAATGAAGTATTGTGTTAATTGTGGCATATCTGGTGATCCCTGCCCTCCCTAGATTAAATAGTGCGCCCTATATAAGATCAGCTTAGCCTTCAGATGCTGTGGACTGGCTCTGAGATTGGTTCATTTGCTGGAATTGTTGCTAGGCTTTACTTTGTGGCCTGTCTGAGCAAACTCTATGCTCATCTTCAGAATTTAGCAGTTTCGAGATGTTAAAAAACACATTTCATAGCACTTTCATCTATGAATGTGTAGATGTGCATTTCTTTTGCTGTAAAAAGACCACAGAAGGTTATCTGCTATATATTTTCAGTCAATAGCTTGTTAGCACTCACACCTCATGGATCCATCATCTTTGCTGGCATTAAAAGTCCATTTGTTTGGATTCTTGTTTCATGATTAAGGGGACAGCTGGAGTGCACTTGCCCTGTATTTGCCTATTAGGGATGACAAATAGTTCTAAATATTGAATTTTGCAGTAAGATAACCTTTGAAAGCAGTTGCTGCTGAATGATGTGGGTGGAGAAACTAAATGGGTAATGCTTTCCAGTTCTTCAAAGTCTCCTTTCGAGGTTTTCTTCGAACACAGTACATAAGTCTGTGTGCTTCAGTGAAGCACTTCAGTAAAGGATTCAGGCTGTCCTGGGCACAAGGGAGTGTAATTAAAACAGAAAAAACTGTTTGATAGGACATGATAAAAATTAAGTGCGTTGAGTCTTCATCAGAAGCTGTCGGACTTGGAGCTCCTTTGATATCAATATCAAGGGAGTCAATGATAAAACAGCACGTCAGGGTTGAACTTTAGCCTTGATCAATATCATAAATGCTGTAAATGGCTGCTCTATCTGCTCTTTGAAGTGCTTTCATATTCTTTTTGTGAAAGAACTCCTGGCTCACCAGTATTGACAGATGGATGTCAATAATAGCCCCCTGGCGAGGAACATAAACTGGCAAAAACTCAATAGCGAATTTAATAGTGATTTTGAGTTCATTTACAACCAAACGTCCACGCCTTTATACAACTTCCAGTATGTGTCAGTTTCACCTGCTGTTTCTGCCATGTTTCCTAGCTCTCAGTCCGAGGCAGCACATCAGTGAGTCACTCGCAGGAGCCTGATAGACTTGACTGAGAGCTCTGAGACATGATGGAGGGTCCTTTTTTAATGTAATTTAAATAAAATTTAATAAACTTTACTATTTTTGTTCACTCCCACAGCAGCAGTAAAGAGTAGATGGTCACAGACAGTCGTTGGTGAAGAAAATGGAGCACTTATAGGAAAATCTTTCTCTCAGGAGTTTGTTCAGGCCAGAGTGGAAGTGGAATGTGTGAGATTTCAAGTCAGAAATGCCGAAAGAAACAGACGGACTGACTGGGACATTTCTGAACATTCTCCATAGAAATAATACGATGGCACTATCAATTAGACATTCAAAATATTGTTAGTAATTATAATAGATCAAGCAGAGAAATGTCAGAAAATCCCCAATTGTCTCTCAACTTTCTTCCTTACTGATACTGTGTGACATCTGTCTGATTTCCCACAGCTTGGCTGACAATGAGCAGTGAAAATAAGAGAGGAAACAGCACCTCGGAGAGCAGCACTTCATCTACAGAGACCGTATTCCTCAGCAATGGCTGCTAAAACTCTGATAGTATTGCTGTTGAGTGTGTGTGGTGCTCGGGCAGACACCACAGAGAGACGTAAGCTCTGCACTCGAGAGCATCTAAAGCATCACCTGGTGATGGAACAGAAGGAGGAGGTGTCCTAGTCATCTGTAGTGACTGTCTGGAGAAAGAAAACGAAACACTGAATTCAGCCACCAAGATGGGGATGGAATAAAGAGCAGCACAGTTAATGTCTACCTAGAGACGGGCTGAAATGCTGAGATAGGATATGACCATATTTGGAGTGTCACTGTTAGCTGTGTCACCAGGTGCATCAGTAATTAACTGTGATATTAAATGTGCAACAAATTTTAGCAAGCAATAATGGGATTAAACAAAAAGCATACGTAGCAGAAATCTGAAGAGCATTAATAGGGATTAATATTGAAATCAGATATGGAAACAAACACCATTTAACAGGCTCTAGACAGCCTACTACATAAATTTGGTCATTTTCTCTGAGACACACTCACTTTAGGACTGGTGGCCATTACAGGAAGTTTTTTTCCTTAAACTTAAATATTTGTTCTTTTAGTGGCTGATTGACCAGCCTTAAATTAGGCTTTTGAAACACAGAAACAATAAATACAAAATTAATCATTAGTTTCTTTCTAATGTTTTGCGTCCAAAAATGTCTTCCTTTCACATTTTATTGTTTCTTTAATTACCCACGAGTAGGAGTGAAACAGAATCTATGCTCCTCCTTTTCCTCATCAATCCAGCGCCAAGCAGTTCAATTAAGCCACGGAAATCTGCCCAGTGTGTGGGAGCCTTTCTGTGGTGAATGTACCCTGAAACCATGACAGAACTTGGACCAAAGCACAGAGCTGCTACTTACGCCTGTAATTAGCTTCACACAATGTACACTGGGGGCAACAGCAACTGATGGAGGTTAATGGTATAACATGACGTTTAAAGTGTCGAGAAGTATGTGGACCTAATTGAGTAGTCTGCCTCGACCCACGCTAACACAGCTTTCATAGCCAAATTAATGCCAAAGTTTAATTCATGTATTTCAGGTGCACAGTCTTTAACATGATGACCCATTAGCCATTTGAATATACAAGACAGTGACCATTTTCAAGATGCTAACAACTGCTGGTAAAATATAATTTTTTGAGGTGGAGTCTTGATTTTAGTTTTCATGCATGTTCACAATGTAGAAATATACTTCCTAACCCTCAGGTTACTCATAAGCTTCTTTGTATCAAATTAGTAAAATTTTTTTCCCCAATTAATTTACTAAAGGGGAAGTAAAGGTACTATGGAGTAGAGGTAGTACTTTTTCTGTGAGCCACATCTCATGATTGGTCTTTTCATGTACAATCTAGTGTCTGAACTCAGCCTGACCCTGTAGCCACCCTTTGCTTTGCACACTCGTGGCATTCTCTCAATGAGCTTCATGAGGTCGTCAGTCTTGAAGGAGTTCCCAGAGATGCTGAGCACTTGTTGGTCCTTTTGCCTTCACTCTGGGGTCCATCTCATCCCAAACCATCTCCATTGGCTTTAGGTCACACATTAAGAAGCCAACAAATTCCACAAATGAACCCCGAAAACCATTTCAGCTTCATCATCAAGCTCACTGAGACGAGGCCAAGGGTTTGCAGCGCTGTCAGCAAAGCAAAGAGTGGCTGCTTTCAGGAATCTAAACTATAAAACACATTTTGTTATTTATCACTTTTTTCTTTGCTACATAATTCCATATATCTTGCTTCATATCTTTCATGTATTCAGTTTGTATCTACAATGTAGAAAGTGTTAAAAATAAAGAAAAACCATTAACTGAGAAGATGTGTCCAAACTTTTGACTTGTAGTGCATTTACTGTACATATCCTAATCAGGAGTTCAACATTTTAACAGCTTGTATGAGGAAGCTGTTGATCAGTCTGGAGATTCTGCCTTTTATACTGTCATGATCCTGAGTCCGTGACTCAGTGATTTTGTGTTTGGTGTATTTATTGTTATTATTTTCATTATTATTTGTGGGCTGGTTTTGGATGGTTTGTGTTTTGTGTTTTAGATAGTGGGTTTCTGGGTTTGTGCTCCCCCTGTTGGTCCCTGGTGTTAGTGTTCCCCTGTCTCGTCAGGTTAATCAGGTCCAGCTGTGTCTCCCACCTGTGTGTGTGATTTCCCAGTGTCCCTCTGTGTATTTATAGTGTGTGTTTGCCTCTGCATTACTCTGTGAATCCCCTGCGTGCTCTCCCTGCTGTCCTCCCTTCATGTTCAGGTTTGTTACTCTTTGGTTCAGTTTCTCCCAGTTTAGGTCATCCTTAGTTCTGTTTTGCCATCCCCACTTTATGTTCGGTATTCTTAATAAATCACCCTCACATCTGAATAAGTGCTGCATTTGAGTCCTCCTTCCACACATCACACGGCTGCTGCCCCAGTCGTGACATATATTCCATGACCATCTGACTGAGTACAAAATAAAGTTAATTCTGTTGATCTGGACGCAACCTGCAAATGGACTGAATCTACTTTCTAAAATTTGTAATAAAAGTGTCCTAAAAAGATCATCACTTGGCCTGTGACTATCAGGAGTAGACATGCTTGAAGGAAGTTGGTAGGTGTAGCTTGGTTGTATATATGATTCACTACATTCAACCAATTTCTAATACATATGGAAAAATGTGTGTCTAAAAATATGGACATTACATTAAAGTCTCTTTAGCATTCGTGCAATGTCTTGTTGCAATTATCTGGTGTTTTTTAACTGTAATTTAAACAAAACATATAACATATTGAAGTCTTGTTGAAGTTGGAAATGCAACTCACCTTGGAGTTGCATAGATAGATAGATGGTCTCTTGGGTCACACTAATTAGAGTTGATGGTCCTAACCTACCGCTTGCTCTACTTCCTTGCTGACAGATAATTCAATGTTTAGAAGTTTTTTTCATTTATCACATAGCCTCCCAATATCCCCCTGTCCTTTCCAGCTCTCCTCACAGACATGCTGGCTACTTAATGACTTGCCTTAACGTATTTTCACAATGCAAATGAAAGGTGGTATTCTGACAAAACCTCTGACAACAGAAAGAAAGATTGCTTGTGCTTCTGGGCTGTTCTGGCACAAATGAACAACCTACAGTATATATGCAAGACACTGTAACAACACATGCTAGAAAGACAAAAACTATTTCTTAAGAGACACAGACATTATTTCCTTTCAGAGTTCTTGTATGATGATGTGCCAAGCAGGCAAAAATTAAGCTTGTGTGACCCTGAAATGTACGCTCACCTTGCGGACCCACATTGGCATCATGTGGGTGTTGGGAGAGCGATGGTGGAGGTTGAGCACAACCACACTGAGGATGACAGAGAATGTGACCAGGACCATGGTAAACATGATGTAGTTGACGATGATGGGAACACCCAGCGAGGTCTCGGGGATCTTATCAGCCAGCAGCAGCAGGAACACGGTGAGGGTGAGCAGCACATTGATTGACAAACCCATCTTCTCACCTTGCAAAGAAAAAAAAACACAATTATTTAGGAAAGTCAGAAACAGCGCATTTCTTGTTCCTGTGTTACGACTCATTAAGCTTTACCGGGCCAAGGTTTGTTCCATTTTCAACTCACTGAGATTCGAGGAGCATCTGGTGAATGTAATTTACTAGCAATGATGCTAATGAAAAATTCATCTCCCATTCTAAGTGAGGCTGATTGGGTGACACAGCATTGGCTCTTTAGTTCATTCTGTGGTCACGTACAAACTGTGTACCAACTGTGTTTGTAAATGACCACAGGCCTGTACTACGAGGCCAGATTTCATCACCAAGGTAACTTCGGGGTTAACCCGCAGTTTTATCTACTGCAAAAGTGGTTCACGTCTTACCTGGGTGCATCACATGATCATTTATACTGCGAGCCTAATCTCCTTCCCAATTAGAGATCAACTTAGTTTTCCAAGAGAATTGCGTTACCAGTCCTGGTAGATCCCTCAGACCTCTGTGCACATGCAATAGGAAGATTTAAGGTTTTCCAGTAGCATCTAATGTCTCTTGGTTTCTTAGAGACAACTTTTTTATTTAAATTTAATGTATTTCCGTTTCTGTGTGTTGGCCCTGCGACAGACTGGCGATCTGTCCAGGGTGTACCCCGCCTCTCACCCTATGACAGCTGGGATAGGCTCCAGCGCCCCCCGCGACCCTGAAAAGGACAAGCGGAAGCGAGTGGATGGATGCATGGATTTCTTTCTGTTGGCTGCAAACGATTTACACCAAGACCCAGGGTTAATTTAGCAAGTTTCTGACCAACTCCGTGTGACGGCTTATCCTGACTGTCAGCGTTGGGGTAAATGAATCCAGATAACAGAAAGGCATCCTGGGTATGCTGAGCTTGCTTCATAGTACAGGGCCCAGAAGGGTTGAGCTGGTAGGTTAAGAGAGCAGTTTGAAGCCTCTCACTGAGAAGCAAAGCATCTCTTTCTGCATCACTGGAAAATTAATGTAAAACTGGAGGAGATTAAAAAAAACAAACCCTACGATTCCCTGTGCTGTTTATGTGTCCCTATACTGCGTGTTCAAATCAGTCATTTCATATGACCCTGGTTCAAGACTAGTAGGAGACACAAATCCCTGTGAGGGTTGCATCAGGAAGGCGATTCAGCAGAAAGTTCCGCCAATCAAATATGCAGATACATCTCTGGTGGCGACCACTTGTGAATACGGGAGCAGCAAAAAGAAGCTTTTGCTTGATCATCCCAATAAGACTCTAAGTGGTTGTTTTTAAAGGTCACTTGCCTGATTGTTTTTTCAGTGAACAAAGCAGATAGCATACACTGGTCAGTAAACTATGATCCGTTTAGCAGTTATCCTAATCAGACATTTTCTGCAATACTTTTTCTCCCACACGTTCCAAAAAATGTAAATAAAAATATTACAGAGTGTTAAAATGACTTTTTATAGCTATTATAAACTCCTAAAAATAGGCCTACATCATTGTTCAAGAAAATAATAACTTTATCAATGTTTAATATATTTATATACTAAAATACATGCCTACATCAATGCATAATGACAGTATCATGTCAATGAATATTAATACAGCTATGCAGGAATGCAGTATGTTATGTTATGTTCCGATCTGTGTACCTTATTGAGATTCATGCATATTTGCACATCTGTGGGTTTTGTGCTAAGTCAAACTTTAATATCTCAGGTTGTATTTTGCATATGTGTGTCCCAATCAATCAATGTACCCAATGAGCAGGCTTGTCCAAACATAAAGGTAAGCGTATAAGGGAAAGGACAGAGTCAAGCCGATTGCTCTAAGCTGTTTTTCTACCTCCTTCATTTTAAAGGTTATCAATTCAACTGTGTTCCGGGAAGCACCTATCTAATCTGAAATTGGATCCGTTTATAATTAGCTAAATGCCTGATTGCCCATTTTAAACCGACCACACAAACTCAATTGGGAAATGGTATTAGCAGTTTTACATCAAGGTGGAGCTTGTTTACGATCCTGGTGGTCACATAAAGAGAGCTTTAATTCATAGTCATCAAGTGATCTGAAAGCAATTTCTGTAAAGTGTTTACCTGCATCGGGAGGCAGATAGAAGTTGAAGATGGCGATGATAGTAATCAGGATGCAAGGGATGATGATGTTGATGATGTAGTACAGAGGCTTCCTCTCGATGATCAGGTAAAAAGTCATTTCCTCATATTCGTCATCAAATGTGTTCTTCCTGCTTGGCTTGTGTCTTACGTACCACTCACCACTCTCTAGAGAAACATCCACAGCTTAGATTTCTATTAATTTTAGCGCATTTAGTAATCGTATTACACTAGCAACACATTTGCAAACCACAAGAAGGGGTTATGCAAAAATGTGATGCTTTGAATATACAGTAACATGAAAATACATCTGAAGTACTTCTACTTAAGAATATGTATCACGTCATGAGTGCTCACCACTGAAAGACTCGTCCAGCTGGATCTCCCGAATCTCCTTGCCTTTTGAATTCAGGGCATACTGCAGGTCGATTTCTGTTGAGTCATATGTGTAAGAGCGAAACTGCATGGTGCAGTTCTGCCAGTCGAATGGGAAATATGTTACCTAGACACAAAAAACTGGCATTTAAACGAGTCGGAAACAACGTCCAAGCTTAGACGAAACTGGATGGAAGATAAATACATAGTAGATCTGTGGAAAATTACCTTGACTCCACAGGAACTGCAGTACAGAGCAGGGGGAGTCCAGGTTACCCTGCCATTACTGTAAACCTGAACATGGACGTGCAGGGCCACATCAAACTGTCCATCATTACTGAAAACAAAACATGAAATACAAATTAGCCAGTTTTGGTTAATAAATCAAACTATATCACATGTTATATGTTGAGGTAATCTGTAGTATGTTATGGATGGCGACATATCACAGAATTCCATAACATATCTTGAAACATAGCCCAAATTGTATTGTATCAAATGAATTGCATTTGTTCTGTTGTCTAACAGTTAAATAAGACTCTTCTTAGATGGAAAGTCCCTGCATTTGTCATTAGTTTCACTTATATGTGTTGCAACAATTGCTTCTCTAAGATCGTTGCTGATGTTTTACCTCCTTGGCATTGTGTTAACACACAGCTGAATGCTCCAGACCTGCAAACTGCCAAAACTTCTACTTTTTAGAGACACGGTGACACTTGCTGATGATCAGTTCCTCAATTGCATTAGACTGGTAACATCTGGCTGCTATTTACTGTCTTAATTTCTATAGATGCACTAAGAACATACTCCACAAAGTTCTGTGAAAACGTTCTCTTTTCTTTATCAGAGGTCTGTATTTATACAGTGTTTTGCTCCATGTATGATCTGCTTTGGAAAATGTGTTTTTAAGAAAACTTCAAAAATGTTGAGCAATTGAGTAAAACTGTAACAAGGAATGACTTTTTGGTTTCACTTTTCTGTAAAGGTCAGAGACGCCCCCCGCCCCTATTTTGTGCTGGAGATGGATGGTTTATTGTGACTTTGCTTTTACAAAGATAGCTGAGAGGGCTTGGTGAGGAAATCCAGCCAGCATAAACTAAAATGTGACAAACAGTGAGGTGTCTCTGTTCTGCAGCTGCACCACCAAGGCATTATTAGAGTACTGAAGCAATAACAACTCTCCATGCTGCTGACTTAAGTTATAAAGTTGCAAAATAGCAGCAATCAAAGTTTGCATCTCAGTTGTAGTCTTTGTTTTGTTATCATCTCAGTTCCTCTGACAAAGCTTAGAAAGAGACAGACAAGGCAAAGCCACGGCTGTGTAGAACATGAACATTTAGCTCCACCCCCACATCTAAACATTGTAATTGGCATTAAATGGAGATTCTTTGCACACTTTTTATGGGGCACTTTGACTGTAAGTGCAGCGCTAATGTTGTTCCTATACTAAGCTGTCGGGCTCATAACACAATGCACAACGAAGACATCAAGTCAATTAGACACAGATTTAGCCTTCTGTCAGTGTACAGTGTTTGAGTTTTATGTCTCTGATAATTGAACAATGAGAAGCTTGTGTCTTTACCCCGGGCCCTCCTAAAAATCTGTCCCTGTGAAAGTGCTGCTGCTAAAATGGCCGGCATTGAACAACCCAAGAGAAGCACGCGCAAATTTGCATTTGTGTGGACGTGCATATTTGTGTGTATCCGTGCGGTTCCAAATGAACGCCTCACAAGCTGAAGTAGCTGAGCGGTGCTATCAGCTCAGTTATTAGGGAGCCATGCTGCTTAATTGCCTATAAAGTGTTGATGAATGGAGCAGTGGGGATATTTACAGTGGTGTTAATGGGAGCGTGTCTGCGTGAGCCAATATGGGGAAAAGACTAAACTTGCTGTTCTGAGTATCTAAGTCTTTAATTTAATGCTGTGTTATATAGTTTTTCCAATACACATGAGCACTACTATAATTTACCTGGCCCATCACCTAGTCTCCAGTGGCCTGCAGCTACAAGCTACAGGGGTATGCAATTTGTCCAATTTCAAAACAATATAGTACGATGGATACGGATTTGATATGAAAATATTTACTATATGGCAATACTTGTTTATTTCACTCAGGTAGGGGTAAATTAGTAAGTACAAAAGGTTGCAAACACTGCACACAAATCCAAAAATCGTACAAAGAGATCAAAAACGTTCTCCTTTCAAGTCTTTGTTAATGTTAACGTTGATGCTAATGCTAATGCGAGTTGCAATGCTAATACTTACTTATTGATGAGGACGATGTCAGGAAGCCAAACCTTCCCAGAGGGGATGCGTAGCACCTGAATCCCATTGTGCTCCTTCGGTTTCCATGACAACCGATAATCTGTCCATTCCTGTTTGAACATTTTTATAAAAGCTTGTTTTTTTTTAATACATAGGGATGTTATTATCCACAAGTCCATGAAAAGAGTTGGGATTAAAGCAGAAAATGACAGCAAGCAGAAACTTTGCTTTAACAAATGCAACCAATTTGTCATTGTATCACTTTATCTTTCATTTCTCCACTTCTGTAATTAGATTCCACAGGGATGGCTTCCCTGTGCATTTGTCCTTGCATAACAAAACACAATTTGCATATTTTTTCATTTTGCCTGCTATTATGACTACTCCAACTGTTCTACTGATTATATGCACAGTGTGCATTGGCACTGAGCTGTACTCGAAAGACGAGGCCCCGTGTTAATAAACATACTGCCACTGGAGTAGGAGTCACGGATGAGCTGCTCAGTGTGATGTGAAAGAGTTTTTCAGTTAGAGTACACTCAGAAAGCTGTTGGATAATTCATTCTATCGGCTTAAGATTTACTTCAATTTGCAAGTATGACGAGCAGGCATGCAAATAGACTCACCAGATTCATGACAACAGTGGTGCTCATTTCTTCATTTTTCATATTCTGTTATAAAAATGCGAAAATATGCATTTCAGTATGTACTTCATAACTGTTTGCTTCAGATCGTTTTTCATTTTGTAGGGATACAGATACAGAGTTATGCACAAAGAACACCCTAATGGCATTACAGGTTTTGTGGTGGTGAGAGTTTGAGAAATCGTATTCAGGGCAGCTGTGGTACAGGAGGCAGAGCAGGTTGTCTACTAATCAGAAGGTCAGTGGTTCAATCCTCAGTTTCTCTAAGGTGCATGTCAACGTATCTGTGGTTAAGATACTGAATCCTAATTTGCTTGCAAAGCATTCAATGAAATGTGAAAGACAGGTTTTAAAACAGCTCTTAGGGGTAGAAATAGGTTTGTGAATGGGGCTTATAATAAGAAAGCACTTTGAGTGCTCAGCAAAAGCAGAAAAGTGCTGTAAGTACCATTCCCACCAAACACCATCCATCAGTTTAATGGACTAAATCTGGTTAGTCAATCATCAGTCTATGAAAAGCCTTCCATTTGCATGAAAAGTTAGGTTTTTAGGTTGTTGCAAGCATTTAATTGCAAGAATTGGTTACCACTGTTGCCTCATAAAAAGAAGGTTTTTGGTTCAGACCAGGGGTGGGGGATCTCCAGACCTCAAGGGTCCTGCAGTTTTTAGATACGTCCTTGATCCAACAAAGATTATTTAAATGGCAAAATGACCTCCTCAACATGTCTTGAAGTTCTCCAGAAGCCTGGTAATGAACTAATCATTTGAGTCAGGTGTGTTGACCCAGGGGGATATCTAAAACCTGCAGGACACCGGCCCTTGAGGCCTGGACTTCCCCACCCCTGGTTTAGACTATGCTGCCAGCTGAGGGCTTTCTGTGTGGAGTGTGCATACTGCATGGACTTCCCCCCACAGTCAGGATACATTCTACTGAGGTTAATCAAACCTCAATGTGATTCTAAATTTTTTATTTGTTCGTCTTTCAGCCTTAACCTTTTGATGGAAGGACAGCAAGTACAGTGTGATGTCTAAAAGATATCTAAATAATACATACAGTTCAAAGTTAAAACCAGGTTAAAAGTTAAGTTTTAGTAGTTCATACTGTTAATGTTAATACCTGTGTCATTTTTTGCCTCTGGAAATGTTTGTTACATCACTGTGATCAGACAGCCATGACATACACTCAGTGGTGAACTTTGTAGTAAGCGCCTTTATATAGTTAAAACCATTTGTTCCAACAGGCCAGGCATAGCTGGACTGGCCATCGGGCATACCGGGCATTTGCGTTTGATTTTTCGTTTTTATGGGCCGATGTTTTTTTTTTTGTTTGTTTTGTTTTTGTAACGGCATGAACAATGAGAGGTGGTGGATTGGCCAGATGCTGGTGATGTGTAAAAATAACTCAGTTGTTTGGTGGTGGCTATGGCGGGGCTTCCACAGAGGCCAGCAGGTGGATGAGGGAAGGGAGAGGCAGGAGGAGGAGAGACCCGAGGCGAGCCGCCGGTCCGAGTGTCAGGTGAACTGAACTTCAGGTAAGAAGTTATGACCTGCAGTCTATCTGGGTCAGATATAAACCAAGTTTAGGTGGAGTTTATTTTCGTTGTGCTGACTTTTTACAGTCAGTTACAATAACTCGTACTGCGTAGCTAGCTAGCATGACGGAGTTTCTATACAGCTGGGTGGTGCTATGATGTTACTGATAGTGAACTTTATTTTATTCATAAGGTTAGTTAGTAGAGTTGCCAACAGCTCCTTAAAAAATGGAATGGTCCCTCATTCAGAGAAAATATTATGCGTTTCGTATTGAGCTGAGAAGGAACACAGTTTGTCCCGTACTTTAGCTATAATGGAAAAACACACAAAGCTGGATTTATTCTGTGTGTTTATGCTGCACAGCTACTTCAATCATGAAAACTGATCATGATCAGCTGATCGCTTTTCTCTCTTGTTTGTTTATCGCTCACTTTGCGCCAGAAAGAGGAAACCAGCGGATGTCGCGCTAAACAACAGCAGCACGTTTAAGCTTGATCAGCTGTTGTTAGAATTTATTTAATATTAATTTCTAGTATCAGCTGATGTTTGCTGGAGCCACAGCTGTAAAGCTGCTGGTCATGATATGGTTTGGTTATCTGGTGAGAGGGAAACATGAAGATGAAACCAGGAGATGTCCTTACTGAATCATCAGAGCTGTGATGGAGAAACAGGTTTACCTTTTAGGTGACATGAATGAGTTGAAGGGAAGTTATGAACTGTTTCTGAGAGACAAATAACACCAGGATCCTTTTCTAAGTAGCTGACAGCTGGTAACTGTGCAGGGGCGGGTCTAGCAAAGTGTTGCCAGGGGGGCAGGTAGGGCATTAACAGGGAAAGGGGGGCACAAAGAAATACTTTTCTTTCTTATTCTCATTTAAAATGTCTCGCTTTTAAAAATAATTATCTGAATCTTACAACCAAAGTTTTTATCTGATGTAAAATGTATAGAAATCATACATATACCAACAAGACTGTACATCACTGTCACAACAGCGTTGTTTTCATTCAAAGGCTTTATGGCTTTTCCTGTAATACCTGGTGGGCCGGTCTCTAGTCAAAATGCCCGGGCCGATTTTTTGTCCCAGTCCAGCCCTGAGGCCAGGGGACATGATGGTGCAGCGATAGGCAATACCACTTTATTGAAAGAAGGGTTTGGAGTTGAATCTATTGGTTGAATGAGTAGTTTATGTTTGTGTTTAGGCGCGACCTCTTATTGTTACAAAGGTGTCTAAATGAATTATTAACTAAATCACAATATTACTCAGATTTTTTTTTTTCAAGACTTTATTGGAATTTTCTTTTATTGGACTAGTTAACATTATTGCAGAGGAATTTTTAATGTTTTGGGAATTTTTGGAACCACTGGGATATTAGTTTAGCTTAACAAGCAGGGGACACATGTAGTCTCTAAACAACTCTTTTACAAAAAGGACTAAGAGGCAGAGACATGAGGGGATTTGCTGCATGACTGGCATTTTTGCATGTACAAAATGTGACATATTGCATTGTGGGACTGTTGTACCCATGATGTGAAGGTCAAGTCATGAATTCTGGCTAAGCTTCTCTGCTCCTCGGCCTGCTATTTAAAACCCCAACTGGGACAGCTGGGACCAAAGCATGAGTGGGGGCAGCAAACGTTGGATGTCTTCCTCATGCAAACACATCTTGCTACCTCACACATGTCATTGCCTGCATATCAATACCCGTCAGGCCCAGTGTTAATAATAACTCTGCAGTTACCCAGCTGGACTAGTTACTTGTCAAACTAAGAATCCAAGTGGGTTAGTTTTCAAGACAGGTCAACTCCACAACTTAAGATGATCCACGTGACGAGAGAGGAAGAGAGAGCGTGACCTTGAGTAGAGGTGTAAGGAGTGTGGGTGTGTGGATGCACTATGTGTGTTGGTTTTTGATTGCCTAGGAGAAGAGAGTAAAGGGGAAAATAAAAAGCTCATAAAGTGACCGTGTGTGAGTGTGTGTGTGTACGGCTTATCCTTTAATGCAGTCACACAGGCAGCAGCCCAATCAGTGCATGCCACTAAACACTATTTCCCAGCATGAATGAATAAAAATACAGTACTTCACTACACCTCAGTAGTAGTACTCATTTTTGCCATCTGGTTGTGAATTTAAATTCAGATGGCACTGGGATTCATTCATGGTGGAGAATATGGAAGATAAGCTTTACATTTACATTTCAGAGGCAAAGCCACAGAAAAACCATCGTCTCTCTACTGTAGCATGGTCACAGACTTTGATGTGTCCGATTATGACAGATTCATCTTTTCAGATCTTGGAAAAGATATTAAAGGAATGTAGCTTCTAGGCTAGACAGTTTCAGTTCTTTATGATTAGGCTGTTCTACAAGCTCTCTGAAAAGCCGTCAGTCGATTCAGAACACTGCATAAAGAGCAGTAACAGCGTCTAGTATTAACTTCTCTTCATTGGATTTCTGCTAAATCCAGCCTAGAAGTAAAATCCTTCTCATATATAGTTCCTTAAATAATTAAGCTCCATTGTATCTTCATGACCTCATAACGTATTAGCCAACGGAGTGCTTTGCTCTCTTCATTTTGTTCAGACTGCAGTCTTACTTATAAGACAGGTGGTTGGGAGTGGTTTCTTCCTGTTAAAAGGGAGTTTTTTCTGATCACTGTCACAAAGCAGATGTTCATAGGCAGTCATAGTTTGTTAAGGTTTTCTCCCAAATGCTGTAGGGTCTTTACCTTACAACATAAAGCACCTTAAGGCGACTGTTCTTGTGAATTGTCAGCTAATGGCAAACATTTTGGTGATTGGGAATCAGCATTAAACTGGTCAAAACTTCTGTTACATCATGCTGGGTTACAGTCAGTCCTGGGTTCTCGAAAGGGGTCGATGGAGACCTGGCTTATAATCCATTAGAATCAGCCCTTGTTTAAATTTATTCTACTATGCTAGAATTTAGATTTTTTTTAATCTGCAGTGACCTGCTGTTTACTGTGTGTACTTTTGTGTTGGGGTTTTGGGCCTCACCAGTCCGACGAAGGATGTGAGGATCATGCCCACGCGAACCACCACCCTCTCTTCAGGGGTACGAGCTGGTCGGACCTTAAGGTTGTATTTGGAAAAGAGGCTCTTCATCAGAGTATTCTCTGATTCAGTTGCACCTGTAATACACATTGACAGAGGTCAGTTGTGATGGCAGGCTTCAAACTGAAGTCCTTTAATAATTGCTAGTCATTCACTCAGATTTAGCTAGATATGTCCCTCCAAAAGCCTCAGCAGCTGCTGACTGCATTGATGCACTGAATTAATAAAGGAGTTCACTCACTAGATACACACTGGTGACACTGTGTCGCCGAGCAAGCTGTGCTGTGCATCAAAATATAATCAATCGACGACTGTCTCAATACCGAAGTCAATAGTGTGGAACAAGTGGATGTTTGATAAAAAATTTATTGATTATTCATTTTGATGATCACTATAATGTTTCAATGTAAAGTTCCTGATTGTTTAATACCAAAAATTCTGTTAACTGCTTTTACAGACCAATTTCCTAGGTCCAGCCAAGGGGTGAAAGGTCAGCTCTATGTCCTTCTGCTTTTTGCAAATTATGCTATGCTGTTGACTTCACTGACCAATGACACCCCCAAAAAAGTGACTAGATGACAATTACCACCTTCAAGTCCAGAATCAATCAGTCAGACCTTTCAGTCAGAAAAGCTGTACTGCTATTGGATGTGGATAGACTGCTTTAAGTGGAATTCAGGATTGACAGATGGATTGGCTTACCATGTGAAGTAGTAGTAGTGCATTCCCACATTATTTTCTCTAATTAAAACAAGTAAAAGACATGTATTTCAAATAAGTTCCTGAGGTTCTAAGGTCCTGTTTTTATATCAATGCTAAATGTTTCGCTTCAGGTCTCCATAATCGCAAACCTACTCAAACACTTGCATTCCATTGCATTTTCATGCGTAATCCCTGATTTACTTGCAACATTTTCCTCCTTGGTGTTGGAAGGTTAGAAGCATTTATAATCAGCAGCTCTTGTGACGCAGCATTCATCACGTCTGGCATTGCTGTGGCCCCAGCAGGATCTGACCTGACAGGAATAAATGATGACGATCACCCAGCAAGGCACCCCATTAGCTAGGCACAAGGAAGCATGGCTGCTGATGGAACGGGAGGTGACTATCGAAGGCCAGAATTTAGCATTTTTTATCTCACTACCCAGCTGAGATCACTTGGTAAATAACAAGACTGACTAAAGAATTAGCTAAAACTAAAATACTGGATGGTTGTATAACCAGTTAAAATTAAAAAGATTTTGTACTATATTTTTCTTTTTTGGAGAGAATATGTGAGTATCTGCTTGAAAAGACCCAGTTATTCAGCTTTTTTCTCATAAACTCACCGAGTGAGTAGTGGCTCAGCAGTGATAAACATGGTTTAAAATTGAAACTGACTGCAATAAAGTTCAGTATACACTACATCCTTCTCAGAGTGGTTTGAGCGCACTGTCCAGTAACCACTGGGCAACTTACCAAATAAGTTGTATGAAAAAATGAAGTTATTGATTTCTCTGAAGAAATGTGTTCAACTTAACTGGCTGTGATTCTCTGCGACTGTCGTGTCTCTGATCGTATTTTCTTTAGTTTATAACTGCTGTGAACACAAGTCCTTAAAGATGAAATCTGCCATTGTGTTACAGGTATTTTGTTTCGCTATTTCATCATTTCTTGTTATCTTTCAAAAATGTCTTCGGCATAAATTCATTAGTGAGTTTTATTAGTTTGTTGATGCCATGAGATGCAATTTGAATGAGAGATACATATCATAAATCTGTCATGGCTCCCTACGTGATATAATCCCTGTGCTTAACTGTCCCTGTATGCCACGTTTGTCACTCTGGAGCTCGTGTGGATGCCGCACCTCGATCCTCTAAACTCATCAACTTTAGCTGTACATCAGCTCCTGTCTGCTAATGAAATAAGTTTGTCACTTGTCTCAATAGCAGACACGTCTTGGCCTAATTAGGGCTACTTCCAGAACGCACAGCACGATTACTGTACAGTAATGGTAAACTCGTATGAGCCAAAGTTCTTGAAGGGACCTAACATGGGCTACAAGAAGTGTAATGTGGCCCAAAAGCTACAACATACCTGCAACAGTACCTGCATGCGACCCACCAAAGGTAACCCTGTGACTAAAGGCAGTCAGACTTACCCGATGAGCCAATGCCGTCATTCACGACTTGTTGTGGCCCAAAGAGGTTTGCAAACGTTTGTTGCTATCTGAGTACATTCCATTACATGCTGCTCCACAACACTTCTCACAGTTTTCCTCCCTCACCAATCAACCGAAGACTAGCCTCCTCCTGTTGTCAATCTGGAAATAAACTCTTACATCTTTTAACATTTATTGCAACCAAGAGGGAAGTAATGTTTAGCTCAATGTTTCAAATTGGGACTTCAGAAACCAGTGAGCGACATCACAATAGCCACATCCATCTTTTATATTGTCTGCTTTTCAAATGCTAGCATGCTAATGTTAACAGATCAAAGAGGTACAGCCTCACAGAGCCACTGAAGGTTCTCATTTTTATGTTTAATGACCATGTTTCTGTGCTCTTTCTGTGCTCTTTACACAGTTACACCAACACGATATGCTACATGTCTCTCTTGATAAATGACTCACTGTGATTTCTGCCATTTTCTAAATTAGCCCATGGGAAAAGACATTAAACACTCAAACCAGATTGATAAGCTAAAGAAACATGAGCAGAAGAAAACACATAAACTGCTGGGCCTGTATTAATGTCTAGCCTACATTGAAACGTACTAATAAAACATTTTTATTGTACAGTATTCCAATAGGAACTGACATTGTGTCAGAGAAATCATATTCTCAAGTATTACTGTAAAGTTTTCTATTTTGAATTTGTTCTTTTCTGGTACTTTCCATTCTATGATCTTATTCTACATTAGATACTACACGAGTATTCATGTTGGCCTTGCATGACAACTAACGCTTTGTTACATGAGTATACTGTGTCAGCCTGTACTTACCTCCCAATGTGCTCAGGCTGTATAAGCAACATGCCAGCAGGAACAGATCCAGGCTTTTCATGATGAGGCCCAAAACCAAACTCTTGTCCTCCCCGGAAATAGATCTTGAATGAGTGAATCAAACTTCTTCCCTGCTTATCTTTCTTTACCAGTTCAGCTCACTGGAACTCTACAGCTAAACTTTGACTTGGTCAGTACTCAGTTTGTACTGTTGTTGTCTGTCAGTCAAGCAGCCATGCCAGCTGCTGTGTACTCCAATTACCTCCAGGAAGGGGTGGGGCTCTGGTGAAGGGGTTGGGGATACACACAAGCATCAAACTGGCAGAAATTCTTGTGAGGTTTTATATGCAAAAAATTTGTATAATTTTTTCTGGTATATTTCCTCTTCCAAAACCCTCCCCAAAAAGTTAGATTGCTGTTTATGTAACTGTGAAGCTAAAAGAGATTCTGAGAATTTTGGGGGGAAAAAGAAAACCTATGAAATGATAGTTGACAGAATGACAGTTCAGCTGTTTTGGCTTTCTGATTCAGAAAACCATGAAGCCAGTTCTGTAGCCACATTATAAGATAAAACTCTAAAATGCAGAGGAACAAAAAACATACATAAACAAGGTCCAAAATTGCATGGGCCTCAAATAATCTGAAATAATCTGACTATTGGATAATAATTTAAAATTATTTTTTTTGGAAAGGGAACAATCAGGTTATTATCAGACCAAATGGCATGGATAACGTTTGTACCTGTAAAGTTCATATTAAACAATATTTACAGGTTTTAGAGCAACATCCAGTCCAAAGGTGACACGATGAAACACAATGTCAAACCGCATTCTGCATGTCTTATTATATAAAGATGAAATAGGTGCTAAACTAAGCTGCCTGCTGACCAGACCTGTCACCTAACAAAAAACATGTAGTGCTTTATGAAATTAAAATATTAGGCCCAAAACTGTTGAGATGCTAAAATCCTGGAGTATATCAGACATTAATTGGAAAACATTTGGATTTGAAAGCTGTTTCAGTAAGTGCTCTCCTCAGCTCCAAAACTCTTGAATGCAAAAACACGCTGGCAGCTGCCATCTTAATAATAATAACTTCTTGTTCTCAAGAGTTTTCACTATCAGCTCATTTGATCTATTTAATGACTTTCTCTTTTCTTTTTCTAATCTCATGACCCTTTGACCTAAAATCCTATTTTGTAATATGTCACTGAGACATTACCTCCAGCTGAGTCTTCTTCCCCAGCTTCTTCTTGCCTACACCCACATGCTGCGATCACTTCCTTTAATTGCTTAACCTATTTGCCCAACTGAGGGGTTAAATGATCCTATTTAAACTGTATTTCAACTTTTTGTGCATTCAGTTCTGATGTATGTTTTGGTTCTACAGGACACACGCAGAACCAACAGACCAGACATTAGCAGCTGTTATTCTCTCAGTATAAAGTCAAGTTGATGAAACACTCCAGACACTGCTGTATTTTCTGATTTGCCCCTGCAGTAAAACATCTACATCCCCGTCTTTATGTCCCTCCTCTCATCTCTTCATGCCAAACTGCTCTTGCACACATTCGTCGACCATCCACGCCACCATAATTTATGACACACTGTCACTGCCATTTGGCCTGCTGCCAATTTAATTACCATAGAAGCTAACTATTAACAGCTAGCGCCCGGTGTCAAGTCACACATCACGTCACCGGTCAAGGGAGAGTGCATAAAGCTTCCTTTGGCAGTAACTCAAACTAGGACTTCATGAGAGATGATTATTTAATTCTGAAGTAGTTAAGCTAAATTACATTGATTGTTTATCTACAAATATGAGTAAAAAGAGATTATGTGTTAACTGTGTTATGTAACTTTATTCTAAATGTTTGGGGAAGTCATTATAGTTTATTCACTGAAAGTGTCAACTTTCCTCCTTTTTGTTCATCTGTATGTATATTAAAAAGCATCAATTTAATCATTTTCTTTTTATCTTGTTTTATCCTTTCAATTTTTGCATTTTCTTAGAGTTTCAAAATAAAAGTCTGCCAACTGCCAACCGAGGTCAACTAAAAGTGCACTGTAAAAACATTTACAGTGCAAACAAAGTACACGATGTGATTTTCTTGGCATGTTGAAGCTAAGCTGCAACCTTTGAAGAAGAAAAATGAAGCCAATGCAGATCTTTTTGCTACTTACTTTCTGTGCTCGAGTGAAAGTCTAGTTACTTCTGCCAAGGAGGTCATGTTCTTTGGTAGCATTTGATGTGTCTCATTATTCTGTTTGTAAATACCATAGCCTGAAAAGTGTTGAATAAATTATGATGAAACCTTTTAGGAGTCTAGAGTAGGGTCATGTTAACAGTCCATTAAAATTTGGCTTACATCCACTAAGGTCATCCAAAGCAATGATGTATTGGTCAAAAACAGACAAAAAGCCTTATAACCTATAGCTAGCGTCTTAATAACTGTAGTGTGTATTATCAACATATGCTGCATAAAGATTCAAAAAATCATATCACATTTGATCTCACTTGTGCATTTTAAATCTGGCTTTCTTTCAAGCTGAACCCAAAATGCTTTATATCTTTAAAGAAAGTATTGTCAAAAGAAAGAGTGCCCAGTTAGTTAGAAATATATTCTAACTAACTGTACACACCGGCTCACTCCTTGGCGGCCGCTTGTCGGGGCCTGGGGCCTGGGGCTCGCTCGGGCCCCCTTTGGAGGTGGGGTGCCCCCGGCCTCTCGGCCTGGGGCTCGGTCACTCAGGCACAGCTGGGGGCCGGCGGAGCTCACGGGCGCGTCACTGCAACTCCCCCTGGCTTCTGCTCCGCGGCTGCTGGGCGAGCCCTCATCTGGGACTCTCCTCAGCTCTTACTGGAACAGTGGCGCGGCTGCCCCTCTGTTGGTCTTCCGTGGTCTCTTGTGTTCTGGGGACCTCTGGATGTCTGGAGTTTTGATCTCCTCCATACCCGCTTCACACCCTGGAGGACGGGGCTGTGGCCCCCCCACACTCCCTAGCAGATCATTACATGGAGAAACCTTTGGAATGCAAGCATGCTGATCCACACAGGTATGCACACAGGTGTACACATGGGTATTCACAGACGCGGACTAAAGCTTTCTTGGCTGCTGCCTCAAAGCACACTGTGCGCTGTCTATCTTGCGTGCTGCACAATATCGTTTATTATTTAGTAACTATTGATATCTATGACTAGCTAGTTTATTGTGATGGTGCTTTGTTTTCTCTATTATTATGTTGCTCTTTGTTGTTTGCTGTCTCCTCTGTTTGTTTTTTTTGTTTGTTTTTTTTCTCCATACAGGTGACCCAGGAGTTGTTTTTTTTTCCCCCCCCCTTCTCACCGTCTCTTCTCCCCTTTGGTTTTCTTTCTTTCTCTCCCCCTCTTTCTCTCATTCATTCCCCCTGTCCTATTTATTAGAAAAAAAAATGACAAAGGATGAACTGAAGCTCTGCCATCACGTAATGTCGCATACTGCTGTTTCTGATGTCATTTAAAAAAAAAAAAAAAAAAAAAAAAAAAGAAATATATTTTAGAATAATATTTAATAAGCGCAAGTTATTCATGTTATCCATTACTACTCCTACAGAATGTCTGTGGAATCAAAGTAACAGTTTGTCATGCTCCTTTTATCTGATTTTTACAGCACTGCAAATTTTAAAGTATTTTTAAAAGCAACAAAATAAATTTACATAAATAAAATGTTGTTCCCATAAAAGTAAGTATTACCTTGGCAGAGGTTTGTGCTTTCCGAGTTCTTCTTGTGTTTTATTAGTCTATTACTTCGACTGGCTGTGACTGTGAGTGTTAGAGTTTATGAAGAGAGCTTCCTAACCAAGCTGATAAATTCACACTCTACTCTTCCATCAAATATGGTAACATTTAGCTCCCAAAAATGGCTAATATTGAGGTTTTAACGTGTGGATTACATAACCAGGGGGCGTTTACATCCATCTTCCATACTATATCATATTGTAAACTGTAGTGGAGCCATCTGCTGCAGCCTCACTTTGGGAAATAAGGGCACATCCAAAAGTATCTTCTTGCTCATTAAATGGACATTAAATTGACTTGGTTTGCATGTATTGAATGTATATGTATGTAGATATTTAGATGTTTTTTTAATAAATCAAACATAGAGCTAATAAGCAGATGTAATGATACAGAAGACCTGATTAAAAAGAGAAAAAAAACTCCAGAGACCAGTGTTACAATCATACAAATATATTAGTTTGTTTTATTCAATTATATCCAATAATATGTCTCCTTTGACTTTGGGTAAGTTATTATAGAAATAAATACAGATCATATAGCAAATGCAGAGAGAAGAGTTTGGGATAGTAGAAGTGTTGAAGAGGGGGAGGGTCAAGGGGTTAAAGGGTGTCAAAGAGTAAATATTGGGGAAGGATTGTTTCTTTGAAGGTGTCCAGTAAATGATTGGCGCATGCATGCTTGTAGTCAAGCCCGTCTGTGATCCTCCATCTCAGCCCACAAGTCTGAGTCTCCGAACTCCCAGGGCTCTCTGTAGTCCTTTTCAGCTCCTTCCTCCAAGCGATCCATGGGTTTGGATGGTGTTTCAATGTTGTGTTGTTCCACCTTGCCAGCAACAGGGGGAGTTACTGCACCCCAACCACATTTGCGTGTATATATTTATATAGAGAGATATATAGATATATTTTTTGCCCCATTTTGAATACAAAAATAGTGTCATTGTGGCTTTGATAGCTGGAAGACTGAAGCACTCTTTTTGCATTTGGAAGACAAGAATATGTCTAACATTAAAATAATGTTAAGATGATTTCCTTAAAATTCTTTCTGGAAGACTCACAATAAGTTGGATCATCCATAAAAACCAACAGAACGGAAAAAAAACGAGTGACGGATTGATCAGAGAATAACACACAGACACAAGCACACACACACACGTGAAATGTGTCCGTGTGCATGTTTGAAGGACAGATGACAGTGAAGGTCAGAGGTTGGTCAGTCAGGCGGTACGTGACAGACAGGTGGATTCTGGGGGATCGGAAGGAGAGGGTTTGAAACCCCACAATTCTCATTCTTTACAGATCTAGCTTTTTAGTTCCACAACATGAGAGTAAAAGACACAGATATGTATTTAAACAGCAACAAAACCACATCAAATCAGCAAACACACGTGAATGTGACTAACCAGGAGTTACATGGATCACATGTGACCTCACATCATATCATTATAAATCACAGTAATTCCACGAGAGTCACCCAAAGTACTTAGATTGACAAATGACACCTTAGAAAACAGGTAAAGAAACACTACAGAGTAAAGTCACCACTAAAGCGTGGGTGGTGCATTAGCTTGTAAGAGGTGAAGTCCTTCCATGATCTGCTTGTAAAGGTCACCCGATTTAGCAACATCTGCGCTGGCTATGCAGGGGGTTGTGTGTGTGTGCGTGTGTGTGTGTGTGTGTGTGTGTGCAATGCAGATGTGTTCAGAGATCGTGGGGTGTGCCTTTAAAAAAAAAGAAAAAAAAGCAACAACAAAAATGCAAAACTTTTATAGCTGAAGTTTCATTAATGCTTCTCAGGGTGTGACATTGAATACTCCAGCTCTCAAATTTAAAAGCTTTTTTTTTTTCATAAAAAAAAAACACCCGAGGAAGGCGTCACTCTTTTGTCAGAGCACGTGAGTCTCTCTCTTCCTCCCTTTCTCTTTTTTTTGTGTTTTCTGCTGCATTGCAGATGTGGTGAGGGGACTCCACCTCGAAGTAATGCACGCACGCACGCACGCTTAAACAGCTCTGCTAGCTCACACACACACACACACACACACACACACACACACACACACACACACACACACACACACACACACACACAAAAGAGGGCAAAGTGTTAGAAAAATAAAAGCTCTAATAAAACACGCAGTTGTTTTCTCTATATCAATATTTCTCCGCTTTTTTCCACACCCTCCCAGATAATGTGGCTGCACCTTGTTAATAAGAGTTTATTGCTTTCTGCCCAAGGACTCATGCTTATTGATTTGGCCTCTTGATTTATTCTCTCTCGCTCTCTGTACTTTATTCTCTCTCTGCTTGGATACACATAAAGGACACACAGAAATATTCAGTAACAGCTACACAAACATTACATACGATTACCAGAATTGGCAGGTGGGATATCTGCACACACACACACACACAAACGCGCTGCCTCCAGGTCAAAGGGAAGTCATATTAGCTGTATGCAAAAAAAGGCTCGCCGAGAGGAAATGGAACTTCAAAGAGAGGCTTTGAGGCGCGAGGTAGCCACTCTACAGTATGTGACACATGCCTCTCTCTTTCTCTCTGAGTCCTTCACAACCCCAGATGACCCTCTCACTCTCACTGCAGTTGTAATTCGCTCAGTAAGCAGGGAGGGCCCTGACTCGGGAGAAATGGGAGGGAAGGGAGTCCCTGGGGAGAGAGGTGTGTGTGTGTGTGTGTGTGTGTGTGTGTGTGTGTGTGTGTGTGTGAAGGGTGCAGCTGCATCAGATAGACATCATTTAGCTCCCTTCGATATCTAGGTGCAAGCTGGCACACCTTTCCCATCCCTTTCATATATAAAGAAGCAGTGACGCCGAGCTCACCAAAGGGCCAATATTTAACGCTTAGAGCTGAATCCGGAGACATTCATCAGCCAGTTAAAAGCAGTAAATTCAGCCACGGGAGGGGAGTGGGGTGTCCACTAATCAAACATGTGCTCAGAGAGACGGCCGCCGAGAGAAATGGCAAACTTTACATCCTGTAATTTACGCAGAGTCGTTTGAAGTGAAGCCTGAAGGCTGAGAGCGGACGGGCTGATTTCAGGCTTCACAAAAGACTCGCAGGACACAGACGGAGGGAAAAGAAGGAGTGTACCAACACAGCATAAAACACACACACACACACAAACCAGTGCAAACACGTGTGGCCACACAAACCTTCCACCCGCTATAAATGATTTAGTAATTCTACTTTTCTGCCACCGCAAAAGTAAAATCAATAAGACTGCAAACAAAGCAACATCCTCTTTAAGATCACCACCATAGCTTGAAATAGACTAAAAATAACAGATAAAACCTTCCAGGATTAATCTGATTACTTCTCAGTTGAGCTTAAAAAATCACAATAATGACGATGATATTATTAACTGGAAATCTGAGTTGTTACTTAAAAAATATGGGCACTAACATCAGTAATCAGGCTGCACCTAGTATTTAAATAACAGTCGGATAAAAATCAAACGTGTCTACATATTTTACAGTGGGACACTCAGATGACTGATGCAGCTTTAAGTGGCTGATGGATTGCATTTAATTGCTGAATCGACACACACACACACATGCAAATCACACCGAAGTTTAGTTAGCTTTGAATCCATCATTCACTAGATGTCAGTGTTGACTGACGTGGGGTCAGTGAAGTGACAAAGATGGACTGGTTTAACAAAAGCTTGGCTTTAAAGTCACTGTATGACATGACATGAGGCATGACACTAAATGTTCACAGCCCTACACTTACTCCATAAAAATTGAATTTTTTTTCCTCATTTTCTCTCATGCAGCTTTTATTTTGAAAGTTAAAGGGCCCCTCCAGTGATTTTCTGTATTTAAGAGTCAGGAAAGGATTACAAATGGACTAAAAAAGATATTCTCACTCTCACGAGACAAGATCCAAACTAGCAGGACCCCACATTTCCTATATTGACACCTCTGCACTTTCATTGCTTCTTACGTTCTTTTTAGCTTTGTATCGAAGGTTTTCTGTCAAAAGACCACAAACCTAAAAATGTGGATCAAGACTTCATCACAGTCACTTTACCCTCAGAGGTGTGTTCAGACAGGACACGGGGCACCTTTTTGATGAGATGATGACTGGTTTAGCAAATGAAAACAGCTGTGGGCTTAAAAAAAAGCCACTTTTATAATTACCTTTATGAATGTAGCAATATCAACAGTATTCTAGAATAGAGGAAAAGGGGGGGACCGCATAGTTCCTGGCAAGATGAGCTAATGGCTGAGCTCTCACATAAACATAAAGAGATGCACTGGCTTGCCCTTAACTGGTATATGCTTTTTACTTGTTTGTAGAATAGTGCTTTATAGTTAGTTTTGTAAAATGCTTGAGAAAAGATTATTTAATTTTTCTTATCCACTGATTTGACCTTTAGCATTTTTTCTCTCTACATGGGATTAAATCTTGAAACTAGTAAACGAGACCGTCATGGAGTGAGGTTTTGGGTCATTGTCCCAAAGGCTTTTATAGAATCGGACATTTTCGTGCAACCAGATAAGTTGCCCCCTGCTGGCCATTAGAGAGAATGCAGGATTAAAGCACTCCTACAGCGGCTTAAGTTTGCACACACGAGCCAAGTTTGTCATTTATCATCGTAACACCAATGCCTTTGGTGGTGCTCTGTCTGAACACACTTTCAAACGTTTGTTTATCTATATGGTAAAAATAATCTGTGCGAAATCCGTGCTCCTTAAACTCTTCCACAAAGATTATTTAAACTAAAACTTTAGCCCTTAACCTCCTTTTAAAACCCAAAAACAACAGTCATGAGACATACATAAAAAAATATTGGAACACAGATTTCCCAGCCCTTAAAATACATAATATAGATGTTACAAAAGCTCTGTTTGTTGAGTTACTCCTCTCTCCATCTAAGAGAATCCAGTCTCAGACAGACTTGCTTCAGTTCTGGGAGGAGGGAGCCTCTTTTAATTAAACACTAATTACTCTGCAAATAACAGTCAAACACTGTGTTCTGGATCGTGTGATCCAGGGAGGGTGTCTGGTCAAACACATCAACCTGAATGTCTATTTAACAGTTTAATTAAGGTCTTCAGTGTGAAAGTGAGGTTTTAACAGTAGCTTAAGTACAATAAATTAAAAAATATATATTATTTTAAATCATATATGTATTGAGTCACCTGCCTTTATATCCTTCACCCCCTCTTTTATTTATTTCCTCTCTCTCAGACCAATTCCTTTCCTTTAAGTATTCACTGGATTACTCTTTCCTTCCTTCCTTTCTTCCTTCAGGAAAGCAGAGGTACAATTTGCTTCAATTCTCAGGTAGAAGATTACATTGCTCAGCACCCTCGCCTCCATCCTGATTGGGTTATCAGCTATTATTATTTACAACCACAGGTTGCATGGGGGCAGAGGATTACGCGCATAAGGAGAAGCGCTAGTAAATGTGTGTCTTCAGGCAAGAGTGTCCACATTAGCATAATTCCCTTTTAAATCTCTTTTTGTTGTGCTCATCATCATAATTATCCTCCCTAAAATTTTCTCTTCTTCTCTCGCTCATTTCTTTTGTTTCTCTCTCTCTCTCTCTCTCTCTCCCTCTGCCCTGATCATCAATCTCGCCTCGCCTTTACCTCCCGAACACAAAGGACTCCCTCGCTTCCCACAGTACATAAACATAAGGCAGAAACAATTACCCTGCCTGGCATATTGTAGCAAGTTTGATATGAAAAATGATTGCTTTTTGTGTTCAATGGAAACAACAAATGGAAATGCACCAAACAAGGTCTCCGGAAAGAAAGGAGTGAAATATTAAATATGCTAGTGATTTTCTTTACCAGGACAGGCTAACAAATAAACATTGGCAAAAAGATGTGAGACGCTTAAGCTTCCTTTTTTCAGAGCCATCATTCTTGTACCATCATCTATGCTCATACAACTTTAATTATTTTTGCCTCAGTCATATCATGGGATCACAATATATAAGCTCTAAATAATAACTGTAAGGACGTGACAAGTAAAGAAGGCTTGAATTCCTCTTTGCATCAAAATCAAACTCTCTCTATAAAACCAAACCCCCCAAAAAACTGCAGAGTTCATTTCTAAAAATGTTAAAAATTACATTAACAAATGATTCCCCGGCATTAGTTTCTTTAGTTAATGTTACAGTAATTTAACTGAGTACCCTACACTAATTTATGTATGAAGTATGGGAGCTTTATATGAAAAATCAGTGCAGAAGAAGCTGAAGAAATCCTGACTTTGGTTCCAGCAAAACAGATCATTAGTTACTACATTTCCCATAATGCAATTTGGTGGCATAGTTCATTTAATTGTACTCTTTCAAAGTACAATCTGCTTCCCAAACTGATATCTGGGAATACATGCAAATAAAGTCTCTGAAAATGTAACTTTTGAAACTCCCAAACTTATACCTGAAAACTACAAGTTTAAAAATAAAAATTACAATTTTTAAATCTTTCTAAAATCAAAGGTTTTTATTCAAATAAGGATCACCTTGGTATAAACTGAAGGTATATCAATCAACTAAATTTCATTTGACCTTTAAAGTGAACCTTTTACATTGTACTTACGTGATAAAAAAAATAAATAATAGATGGAAACTTACATTAAATCAAATTACTTAAAGTCAGCATTTTGGGCATTTTTTTTATTTTTTGAGTATTGCTACCTCATTGCTCAGGGGGAACTGAGCTTTTTCCACCAGAGCTGCTTTCGATAATGTCTTCTAACTTTATCTTTATCTTTAAGGAATAAACACGGTTTATTTGAACAATGCTATGCAGCGCGAAAATTTGGGGAAGTGTAATTCTCATACGGATGCAAGATAACTCTTAGTGTATGACAAATTAGTGAAACAGCTTAAAACTCAGAAAATGCAGACACTTTCAGACTACTTTACTCACAGCGCTGCGTAGCCAACTGTCATATATTATTTTCACATTTATCTTTAGTTTCAAGACAGCCAATTGACATTAAATCCAATTAAAAGGATTACTGATTGTGATTTATATCCAATGAAAGGTTGTTCTCTTAGTTTTAGCCTTTCACTGGAATATCAGTGTATGTGTGAATATTGACTATTTCACACAAAATTAGGTCAAAATCTCAAGTCAGACCCCCTGAACATGATGGCAGAGTATGATGAAAAAATACAAAATTGGCATTTCTATATATATGTGTGTGTGTATTTGTGTGTGTGCAGTGAAACAAAAGATGATTTGCACAGATAGTGTGTGGCCCTTGAGGGTTTGTGCAATGCATGGCCGGCCACAGTGAAAACAGCTATTGCAGCACAATCACAAACCGCACAGCCAGGCTCCATTACCAACCCATTTCGCTGATGATATCCTCATCATCTCCCAGAACCTGCACACACACTCACCACTGTGTCATGTTAGTGGGCGCAGTCACGAGCGTGCGTGTCACTTTGCTAAGTGTGTTAAGGTGTGAGATGGTTTTCAGCGGCCGATGCTCACGGACATCTGGGCTCTAAAGTGTGTGCACGTGCTGCACAAACCACAAACATGCATGGGTAGATGTAAGTGTATAAATGAGTGTGGGTTATGCGGTTACGCAATGTGCCGGGGGAGCTTTTGACCCCTCGTTTAAGGGTCGAAAGATTCTGATCAGTCCCAGACTCCATTAACGGAGCCGCAGAGGAGGGAGGGGCTTTCTTGTGCCGCAGAGTGGAAAATTGAGTCCATGTCACGAACTAATAAAATCGTAGCAAAGGTGAATGGAAGAAGGGAACACACACACGCACACACACACACACACGCATATAGGACTGACACATATTCAGGCTATCTCACAAAGTTGCTGACGCACACGCTGAAGATGTGGAGTGAGCAGATGGCTTTAGAACCAAAGGGTCTTTGTGACAGCCTCACATTAGCATGACTCTTTGTCAAGCTAACCTTAGCATTAAACCCCATAGGGGAATAAAGACATAACCCAATTGTGGAGCATGTGCAGCAGAGGGACAGATTTACCCAGTGCACTCTTTGTGTTAAACCCAGGAAGACTTTGTTTGGATATTTGGTTGACTGGAAGGATCTCAATGATGATGTCTAGGGGGTGTGGGGGGTTTTCCCTTCCAGCTGGTTGAACACGCTGTGGTGACATGCTGTACAATGTTAGGCCACTTTTCACCTCTTTGCGGAGTTATTGCTTTTAGATCCCAGGCTCTGCTAATCATAAAGGTCATTAAATAAGAACATGGTGGGCTGGTGTGAATGGGCTTCTGTAAAGGTAAAAGGGGCCTCCCACTGGCCAACTCCACTCTGCCTGGACTTGCTTCTGCTTTTTACCCAGTTTGTCACCAGTGCATTATGGGATCAGTATTACAGGCAGCATGTGGGGGGGAGGGTAGCCCTAACAAACTTGTTCAGGTGTCCGCTGGTGCCCATTGTCCACATGTTGTCTACCACTCCTCTCTCCTGTGTCTCTGAGCGCTAGGAGGAGGAGGTTTTGGTTTTGGATTGAGGATCTTTCTTGCCGTTCTGGAGCACAGGCGAATCACTGGAGGTCTTGGGCGTTTTTCTGGGCGGACTCTGTTCACCAACGTCATGTAGAGAGGGCTCCCTGTACATAGCCACTGGGCAAGGCAAGTTTATTTTGGGGAGGGAGAAAGAGAAATTAGAAAGATTGAACACATAAATGCATACAGTATATTATATCAGTCTCTGGCTCTCTTCCACAGCATGTCTTTTATCTTGTCTTCCTTCTCTCACCCCAACTGGTAATGGCAGATGGCCCCGCCCCTCCCTGAGCCTGGTTCAGCTGGAGGTTTCTTCCTGTTAAAAGGGACTTTTTCCTTCCCACTGTCAAGTGCCTGCTCATAGTGGGTTATGTGATTGTTGGGTTTTTCTCTGTATGTATTATTGTAGGGTCTACCTTACAACGTAAAAAAAAAAATCCTAAAAAAACAGTAATATTCCGGCAGCTGGGGCGCCAAAATAATACCAGAAAATACCAGAAAATAACTTTCCCATAAAAATACGGTTATTTTCAATAATGACAATACAGTTTGTTGCCCTAATTTTACATGGGCTTTTGCCTTTTTCAAGTGCTTTTAAACATTAAATTAGGAACATTTTAACGTGATTAAACAATGAAATTACCTATAAACAAGGTCAATGAATGCGGCAATATGAATAATAATACTTAAATGTACAGAAATATACAGTTAACAGTTGGTTTAAATAATAATGGATTGCATTGATATAGCGCTTTACAATTCCCCTCTGGCCATCACCAGTAGGCGGTAGGTAAAGTGTCTTGCCAAAGGACACAACGACCGAGAGTGTCAATTGCCAACTCTTGAGCTACGATCGCCCTAAATCGCAATAATAATAATAATTATTTGATGTAAAAAAAGTTTATAGGAATTATTTTATATATTTTTCCATAGCATTACATTTGAATTTAACAGTTCAATCTTTCAAATAACGGACACATATTTGTGAAATTATGATACATTTGTGAATGTATTTTAACAATCTAAATATGCATATATGTACAGACAAATACGTTTAAAAAACAAGAAAATTATGTTTTATGACATTTACAGTAATTTTACGTTAATTTACATTTGAAATGTAAAATCACAGTTTATTTATGTAAATTTAATGATAATCTAGAAGAACAGTACAAAACTGTAAAATACACAGTAAAATACCTTTATATTACATGTTTTTTTTACAGTGTACAATATAAAGCGCCTTGAGGTGACTGTTGTTGTGATTTGGGGCTATAGAAATAAAATTGAATTGAATATATACAGTATACTGGCTAATATGGATTACTTTTAATTCAATTTAATTTTATTTATACAATCACAATAAGAAAATCGAGTCGCGTAAGAGTCGCCTCAAAGTCCTTTATAGTGTGAAGTAAAGACCCTACGATAAGACCCTACAATAATACAGAGAATAAACACACAATCAGATGACCCCATAACACGTGAATTATACTAATACTAATGCGGCATAGAGTAACTGACGCCATAACCAGAACCCTATTTTAACCCTACGCTGCAACCTTCTACGTAACCTTGAGTGCTTCTTCTGAGAAATGTACACGCTGGGATGACGTATACCACAACAAGTCTAAAGGCATGGAAGGTTGTGGTGTAGGGATTAAAGCAGTTTCTGGTTACCAGCTAGGACGTAGGTTTCCTGCAGAAGTCTAAATTTAGCTTAAGATCAAACATTTGGCGACAGTGGGAAGGAAAACCTCCCTTCTAACAGGAAGAAACCAGATCCCGGCTTAGGGAGTGGACATTATAACATAATAGAAAAGCAGCAATAGATCCTCTATTATTCATTTTTGCCACTTCTGCTGGTGTTTTTCCTGGTAGGTTGCACTGTCTTAGGTCAAATCAAGTCGAAGTTTATTTCTACAGCATAGCACAAAACAATCTCAGCTGACCACAGTGCTGTACAGGTTATACAAAATATAGACTACACACAACAGTTAGAAAATCAGGAGTAAATAAACACTGAAAATCATCAAATAAAGCCTTAGTGGGCATGGGTTATAAACCCCACCATCGCTGAGTGTGCACTGATCCATGCTCACTATCTGCAGGTGCAGCACCTGTTCTGTGCCGGGCAACGAGGAAATATCATGCACTATTAAATGGCTTTTGAAAAACGTTGTAGGTTTTTATTGTTGCTGTTATAAATTCTACTCATAAAGCATAAAAGAGAAGAAAGGGATGATAACAAGTTTCAGCGGTATGTTCTCTAATAATTGATGATATGATCTCAATACATGCATCTAATGTTCTGCACTAAAACTCATTTACAGAAAAGACATGATTCACATTTGTGACTCAGATTATGATGATATAGTAATTTCCTGACATGCTGATGTGTTCAAACTTTTCAACAACGGATTGAGGTCATGAGTAGATTATGAGTGTTACTTTATTCATGGGGGTTTGAAAAATGATCAACGTGAAGTGATCACGTTGATCATTTTAATGTAACTTTTAATCTCTATAACTTATCCTGTATCTTTATTATTTTCATATCCTGCATGAAGGTTAAGGAAAGTAAAAAGTTTTCTGGACTGATGAAATTTCTTGCTTCCTTTGTTACAGTTGCTATTTTTTGTGTTATCCTTGGTTTTCTTTCTTTTTCTTTGCCCCCTTGTTGAAATTGAAATTGTTATTGTTTTATGATAGAGAGCAACATGCTTTACATGTACATACCGTACAAGCTTACCTTCAATAAGCTTGGGCAGGAAGTGAGCAGCTCCCTTCGTCTTCTTGACGCGGTTCCCCTTCATGACTTGGCCGTCCCGGTTGATGCCGATGTACCAAGCCCGCCCTGACTGGGTCTGTCTGTACAGGATGGACGAGTAGGTGACGTAGTAGTTCTCAAACACACACTCCTTAAACTTACACTCAGGTGTAAAGTGTTCCTGTAAGCAACACACACACACACGCACACAAAAAGACACGTCAGGTCAATGGAGAAGAATAACACATTTGGAGATTGCATCATTTTTTATCTGTTCTATTATTTATATATTTACTCTCCGGTTCCACTGGCTCAGCTGGGAATGGGAGGAAATGGGTTCCACATTTCATTGTGACAGGTTTACAGGAACATCTGTGGCATGCACACAGACACACAAACACACACAGACAAACTCAGTCCCAACATGTACATGCCTCTTTGCCACACGGACAAAGTGTTTTGTGAGCCAGCAGGTCATAACTCAGTCTCTACGGTTTACCTGTAACAAACAACAATCAACTGGATCCTTCACCTCCTTCATAGTTTAATGACCTCGCTGTTGGCCTTCAGCTCACACACACACACAGACACACACATACACACACAGAGCCCCCGCATTAGGCAATACGTCAACAGCGGGACATCCCCACCCTCCTCCCCTTCATCGTCCTCCCCACAATCTCTGGTTACAGCTCTCACATATTCCTTCTCTATCTCATATTCCATGTCTCCTCCACTTCATTCTCTCCATCCCTCCGTCATTTGGTAACCTTGTCCAGGAACAAACCAATTTGCAGGATTGATTTCGAGCCTTGATGTGACGGGTGAGCAGAAAAGGCCTGAATAAGGAGTTTGCTCCCTCTCTTTCTCTCCTTCCCACTCTCGCCCCTCCTCGCCGTCTCCTATCTCGTGTCCCTCTCTCCGTCTGCCATTCCAGGCCCAGATCCTCACGCCTGCCCATATCCATTGTACCACACATAAACAAGCTAATTACATCGACTGTATCGCCCATTCTTTAATTACACATCCATTCACTTAGACAGCCATTCATTCCCTTGCCCACCCATTACCTTAGCTCTATTAGCACAGAGTGAAATCCAAAGGTCTGCAGTGTCTCTGAAGGTGTAATCAGATTGCTATCATTAACTGCGTTTCGCTGCAGTGTGATGTGTCTCATCTTCTCTGTGCAGTGTGTGTGTGTGTGTGTGTGTAGGAACTTTAAAGGATTGTAAGGTAACTTTAAAGCTGATCAGCTCATTACCACCCCACCACCATCATCAGACATGCATGCTCAAGACCATTAATTGATTAATTATGTGAATTAAACTGAACCTGAAACAGATAAGCAAATTTAGGAGATCCTCAAAAGTAAGCAAGTGTGGTAAGATGCAGCATCTTTTCTGTGATAGGCTCTGTTATTTTGCAGGCTACAAAAGGTCACATGATTAGGAGAAGTAACACAAAGTAACCACATTGCATTAAATTGTGTGCTTTAAGGATTTTAAAGATAACCCTGGCTTATTTTAACTTGTTATAGTTTTCAGTGGATGTTTCATCAGCTCTGCTGTTTTGACTTTTTTTCTGTGCAGGATCTTTAAAGACTTTATTGCAGGGTTGTGAACACAGATGTATAAACTGACTGTATTCTAATACCCAGTGTTCTTGCACTCCTGTCAATGTAATTTCCTGGTATAATTTTCACATGGAAACTCTTCTGCTTTACTTTTTCATTTTCTTGGGACAGCCCATTTATTACATTTTTTGAAAAGTGGAACTGGCCCACATCACAGTTTCCAACAAGGACCATGTTTTCAGCACAGGGTCCTACTGTGAAGTCCTCAGTTTCCTCAGGGGAGAACGTTTGATGGAAATGACTTGAACTGCTCCAGAGTGCCATCATGTGCAGGCACATCTACATTTGAAGATATATGATGACATATATGATGACTTCAGGTGCATCAAAGCAATCCTCACTCATTGCCTCTCCGACAGTCTTTCCACTTCCAAAAAGTTCTAAATCATTTTGAGCGACCAGTGTGTTGACGCAGTGCTCCCTACAGCTTTCTAACAAATGTCATTTTTAAACTGTTTTAAAAGGAGCACTTGGATTGGTGGTGCATTTTATATCAGGTAAAACATAAAACAGCTCCAAGGCCCTCACTCTTCACGTACAATTAACATGCCTTTATTCTCACGGCATCACTATAGTTCAGCGGTCCCCAAACTTTTAAGCACCACGGAGCAGTTTAATGTAAGACAATATTTTCATGGACCGGCCTTTAAGGTGTTGCAGATAAATACAACACAATAAAATGATACGCCCAAGACAAAAACTGTGGTATTTATTATATAATAATAAACGCAAATTCGCTGTGTAATTGTGTAACTTTATTAGCAGCGTCCTCCTGAAATCTGCCAACAACATTGAGAGTAACATCCTCCTCTCTGCCCCTTAATTAATCTCTGGTCGCTATAGTAACACGCAATTATTTCTTTCAAAATAAGACACAACTGCAACACGGGAAAAAACTATAAATTTCACACCCGAGGCTCTACTCTCGTGGCCTGGTACCAAACGACTCACGGACCGGCCCCGGGGTTGGGGACCGCTGCTACCCATATGGAAAAGATATATATAAATCTTATGAAGTTTGTATCTGTCTCGTGTGAAACTTGTATGAAAAGCATACAAGAGTGACTCATGACTCATGACATATTCCTGTTCAGTGTGTTGAACTCTGTTGAAACCGTACAGTACAGTATAACCACACCAGAGAATATAAGCGTTTTAATTGTATATGAAAAGAGATTGTTTTGGTGGTTTGTGGATATTTTAGCTGTTTCAAATTTTGACCTTTACTCGAACTATTTTAAGTTTGCTTTGAGGTAAACCTTCACTGTAACTTAATGGTGCAGTTATATGTGTGAGATCATTGTGACTTTTCTGTTACGCATGTGTCATGTCAGCAGCAAACCAGATATCAGGGCTACTTTCCCCCACATTTTAAATTTCTTGGGCCATTTCTTATAACAGTTACTGTGTTTTTGCTAGATATGCAAAATGTGCTTGTGAGTGTCTGGTGTCTTCTTAACATCTCAGCCTCAACAAAATGCCAAGTCCACTCAAAGCTGAGGTGCAGACTGATGTTAAAGGGCAGGCTGCTCCCTCATCTGTCATCTTGACTCAGTGTCTATGCTGACAGAAAATAAAAACAAACTAAGAGTTCGACGTGGGTAAGACTAAATATATGGTTAGCCAGTGCTTTGAATTCCTTCTAAAATAAGTGTTGACATCTTAAACATGGGTTTCAAAAATCTTAGTTAAAGAAAAAGATCTCCATTCAGTACACAGGACAAGTCAAGTATGGTTTTAAGACAATCAAGTTGTTGTTGCATCTGCCAGCCCACATTTTACACCGGCAATTTAGGCACTCTGGGCTTACTACAGTCTGCTCCTTAATGATAGCTATCCCAACTTAGAGACAAAACAAAATCCAGAGACTACAATAAAAAGAATACAGAAATATAAAATATTAAAGTAACACTGAAAACGAATAAGAATTAAACGTATAACACGGAGATAAGTCACCAAGTAGCAAGAAGACTTCTGGTTTGAAAGCTGGTGCCTCTGTGTGATGAGTCGGCATGTTCTACCTGTGCCTGTATGGGTTTCATGCATGTTAGATCAACTGATTTCAAACTGGCTGTAGATGGGAGGTAGATAAAGTGCTTAAAGTGTATAGTAAGTGTAGTCCAATTAGAAAACTGGCTTATATAAAAGCCAGTCCATTCCCAAAGCGTAAGAAGAATGTCAGGTTTAAAGAGCACAGCTTGATTTGAGTCACTTACTGTGCTGTCAAAGTGTAACTACAGTACCACACAATCGGTATATACAGTATTACTACACAAAAGTGTACTAAGCCTTCAAACTAAGACACACTATCTGGAGTGAGGCACTAAAGTGAATATCTGCATGCATGAGCACATATAAGACTCTTTTTTCAGTTAGATGGATTGTCTGAATCATGCCTGTATATGATTTAAACTCAGTCAGAGCAGTAAAAATCTTGAATAACAGGTTAAAAAATATTACAAGTTACTTCAAGTGTAAAAAAAGTACATCCTGACAATGTTCACCTGCCAAACAGCCAAGATTTAAACCTAACAAAGGAAACAAGAAAGAAAAAGCTGACAATCCAAGACTAACCAAAGTGATACCTGTCAGCCCCTCCTTTAAAAAACAGAGAGCAGAGGGTTTTATTTCCTGTTAAATGATTTAAAATACAGACTTAAAATACAGATAACTTTCCACATATTTTATTTCATGCATAGAAATGCCTAGAAATGCTTTTTAATGAGTAATTCATGACTTCACTGCAAATATCACACTTTCCAAATCAAGGCCAAGGTCACAGTATGTGTGACACCAGTGGTCTAGATATTTACAATATATTCCATTCATTTTCTCAGTTCATTGTCCTGTTCAGGGTCTCAAGTTGACTGGACCCTATCCTCGCTGTACTAAGGCAAGAGACTGGGTACACACTAAACAGGTCGCCAGTCTATCACAGCCCTATTAAATAGTTAATTAACAGATATATTTCTCCATCTCACATTAGTGACTAAAAAAAGATTAAAATGACTTCTACTGTATCGAACATATCAAATAAATCATATAATTGTACGCAGAAGAAAGCTTTGTGCACGTAGTTAAAAGCATGCACTCAGGGAGAGATCAGCAATGCTGTTTTATAGAGTTTAGACTTTTCAAAATTAAACACTAACACACATTATTCAAGCAGCATACACACAGGGGACAGATGAGCATCTGTCTTCATGATTTGCTCTCAGTGGACTTAAGGCTGATTTTCTAACTGATCATTTCCCCTTCATCAAAGCTGAGGAAAGGCAGCCATCCTCGTATCTCTTCACCGAGGACACCAACAAGCCTCAGTCTAATAAAAGAGAATACGATCTGTCACCTGAGCCCAATAACCCCTCATTCCCCTCATCCAAGAGACAAACGACATTAAAGCATCTCCAGTGCAGTTCCTCTTGTGTTCAGCAGGTGCTGCTCCAAACACACAGCCGGGGCTTCTGCTGCTGCTGTAGCTCCTGATGCTACAAAATTAACCGGTGTCCACTTGTCACTCCGTAACCCCCTGAAGGGCTTCGTTTAGCCTGCTAAAAACCACTCGAGCTGGAGAACAGCCACGAATCCACCCAGGGATTCTTTCTCTGCAGCTTTTTAACAAACCACATTTTAAGGAGAGTTTAGTTGAAATGTCCCATCATGTTGTATTTCATGCCTCTGGATGCAGAAGTGGATATAACCCTAACAAATAATAACTTCTACAACTCCACAACCTGCTGGCAGCTTTGAAGGTTGTTTTAGCAGAAAAATATAAATGTCTAGTAAATCTCAGGGGTAAGGATGGAAGGAAAAAAGGAAAAATTGCTCATGCATTCACTAAGAACAGACTGAGTAGAGACAAGTCCACCATGCGCGTTTAGGTGTGTGTGTGTGTGTGTGTGTGTGTGTGTGTGTGTGTGTGTGTGTGTGTGTGTGTGTGTGTGTGTATGTACATCTACTCATGCGTGTCTGCTGTTGTGACAGAGAGACATGACAGATCCCTCTTACATCAGTGGGAGGCCACCCAGTGCCAGATGACATGCATATAGACACACACAAATACACACACCACACTGACATCGATAGTGACGGATGGACAGATCACTGGGCGAGTGATGGGAGGGGGGGGGACAGGGGGAGGAAGTGTGGTAAAAAAATAAAATAAATAAATTTTAAAAAAGCAAATGAGGATAAAGGAAACGAGGGGAGAAACATGACAGCTGAGGAAGGAGAAACTGAGAAAGTATTTTAGGAATACTCTCTTACTATCATCAAAAACATCATTCAGCCCTGTTCTCAGCAACACAGCTGCTATTAAACAATGAACCTCCCGTTCACTTAGATGGGGGACTTTATGTGAGACCTTTGCAAAAAGACAACAAGCTCTGGTGCAGAAAAAAGACAACAACCTGGATTAGGGTTCCATACGACATGTGACACAGCAGGGCAACACAACCAAGCGTGAATAACTTAAAGCAATTTGTAAGCTGAGCTGACACTGCAGGTCAGTGGCCCTCAATCAAAGCCACAGACACTTAGGGATTGTGTCCTGGGGATGCTGCTGGTCGGAGATACGTGTTACATGTTTTATTTAACATATTAAAAGGAAAAATTGTGATAATCTGAATATGGGCTAAAATAATGAGCCTTCATTTGGATAACAACAGGAGTAAGTCACGGCTGTGGAGTCAAGGGCAAACAGTTTGACTGCCTTACACAACTCATTATGTGCTCTTCTTATCTATATCTTATATTTTGTTACAACCTTTGTCATGAGAATTAGTATCTCTTTAAAAAAAATATTGTTACATTTAAATCCAGCAGCAGATCCAGATCATATCCAGTTTCCGTTT
>NW_024582640.1:469165-501416 GCF_018398535.1 Haplochromis burtoni | reverse complement strand
TTAAATCAGCTGTGATGGATCAAGGACACTAAACCTAAAACCTGCAGGGACACCGGCCCTCGTGGACCCCTGCTCTATGCCTTATCTCTGGTCATCAGCGCTTTGGGTGCCTTGAAAAGCGCTATATAAATCCAATCCATTATTATTATTATTATTATTCAAATCACTGAACTGAACTTTGGTTGTGGTGTTGGCACCTTTGGGAGCATTTGAATTGAATTATCTGATAAATAATATGGTGTGATGTGTATTACAGTCTTCTGGGGAGTTTGTGCTTCGGTTTTACACTAATTAGCATGTACATTTTAGGCTATACAGCTTAACAGTGCAGCTTGCTAACCAAGCTTATTAGCATTAGCATAACTTCTAGCATCAATCTTATAGTTGGGGCTGGATTAGGTGACCCTTAGTTACACGCTGGTTCTATTCCACAGTGTCGTTTGTCCTGTGTCCCTCCCCTCACATCCAACCAGTTGCAGCAGATGGCTGCCCCACCATGAGGTTCTGGAAGTTTCTTCCTGTTAAAAGGGAGTTTTTCCTTCCCAGTGTCTCCAAGTGCTTGCCCATAGGGGGTCGTTTGGTTATTGGAGTTTTCACTATATCATTGTAGAATCTTTACTTTACAATGTAAAACATAAATAAACGGAATTGCATTGACTGGAATTATGCAGCTAACATGGTGGTGACCAAAATGGTAATCATGAGGTTTCAAAATCCAGAGTCCAGAAACTAAAGTGTGAAGTCACAGTTGCTAAGTTGATCACATTCAAGTATTCGTAACACACACAAGAGAAAACTTAATTTAAAAAAATCGGATTACCAATGTCTGTAGCCACTTGGGGCAAGCAGAAAAAAACTGTAAACACAACATTCACACAATCATTTCATTAAAAGGGCGGGACAGTCATGCAAGCGTTTGGTAAACAGATGCTACTCTACAGAAATCTGCTGATAATTCTTTGTGGGTTCGTCTCCATTCACATTACATTTAGTAGATGTGACTACTATAAGATGAGTGCACATTAACGTATTTGGTCAAAACTTTTGTACTGTGCACATTTTCATCAGCGTCAAAGTGACACAGAGTTATTTTAATCTCCTTTGTGTTTCATATAGACGAGTGCATCGTGTCATCACAAAGGTCTACAGGCCAAATTTGGCTTCACAACTTTAAGTCCATCAGACGACTGTCAGCTGAAATTATCAGCCCTCGTTTCTCTGTCACATCTATCTTGTCTTTTCACTTCACAATCGAATAAAAAAAAAAAAGAAGTGTCATAAAAATATCCTGCAGGGCACAAAAGTTTAAAAAGATAGCTGGGTTGTAAAATATTCTGAATTGAACAGGAATTGTTTTCTTTCACCTGAAAGGCTCTTGGTTCTGTGCATATTTCTACTTTAGTTGTTATTCTGAAGATGAATGAAAATGACTGATTAATAAAACCTCAAATCTCAAATATTTATTAACAAAATAAAGCCATGGAAGTGCAGCATTTTGGCAGAGGACATACGTGACAGAGGAATAAAACAACAATGACTGTGTCTCTGTAAAGTGCATGTTGAATATTTACCTACAGATGCAACTCTTGTCAGGAGGATAACAATCTGCACACAGAGCAAGGTTAGCCTCACAAATGCTTGTTTAGAGAAAAGCTGATTATTATCTGAGCAAATGAGTAGAAAAACAACTTTAATTGAGGACAAACAGCTGAGGAAGCATCACAGGAGCTCGCAAAACAATTCTCTAAAGATAGGCATAATTATCATTTATTATTTCGTGCATGGACAACATACAGCCCTGCTGCTTTGCTCTTTCGCACTATCATCAGCGCCATTCTTTCAAACTGTGCATTTAAGCAGCTGCTCAGCTTTTAGGTAAGGAAAGTTCCATCTCCAAGTGAGCGCTGTACTCTCTAGCGGATAAACTAGTCAGCTCGAGTGCTAAAAAGCATCAACATCCACAGCTATTAAATGAAAAACAAGCTCTGACATTCAAAGCAATTTTGTCAAACCTGGCTGTAGTACCAGAAAAGAGCCTGTTTGCTTGAGTTTTAAAAGCAGCATTTTTCTGCTTGACTTGGACTGCCACCGTACGCGGGGCTGTTAGGACCTTTTTTTCAGAGGCGAAAAGATGCTTCACTCTGAAAAAAAGGATGTGTCATCCTCACTGTAGCTGTGTAAGTATGCTCTATTGCTGTAGGACAGTATGCTACAAAAAAATAACAGGATTCACAAAAGACTGTGTAAGCTGCTTCTGAACGGCCTCTCAGTAACATTCTGAATATCTATTACAGGTGCATTTGGATCAGAGGAGGCTGATGCTGAGGAGGCTGCATCTATTGTAATTATTAAGACAGACAGAGGGAACTCAAAGTATTAATAAAGAGTGACAGTTTTTAATTTTATTTATGCATTTTTAGGTCAATAACTGTCCATCCAAGCTGTCTTTTCACTTACAACTCCTAAAGTGGCTGAGTTGCCGTGGCTCCTGAACACTTCCACTCTGCAGTAAAACCACTTACAGTTCATGTAGGAGGGAAGACGTTTCCTGATCTAACCTGTTGTAACAGTGGCGTCCCATTACAGTATCGTGGTCCTGGAATGAGCTATTCTTTCACAGATGTTTTTAAAGGCAGTTTGCATACTTGACTATATAGATTTGTTGCAATGAGACTGAAGACATGTGAATGCAAACATTAAGAAGTGTGGTCCAATGCTTTTGTAGATGGTTGTATGTTATGGTCACGGCAGATAGCCAGCCCTCCCTGAGCCTGGTTCTGCCGGAGGTTTCTCCCTGTTAAAAGGGAGTATTTCCTTCCCACTGTCGCCAAACTGATTGCTCATAGGGGGTCATAAGATTGTTGTTTTTCTCTGTATGTTGGGTTCTTCTGACCCTATGTATTATTATAGCGTCTACCTTACAATATAAAGCACCTTGAGGCGACTGTTGTTGTCAGTTGGCGCTGTATAAATTAAATTGAATTGAACAGCACAAAAGCAGCAACTTAAAGAAATATTCATAATTATCAATTGGCATTGAGACATTGCCTAAATTAATAACTGTAGTTCTTGTAAATAGACTGATTCTTATATAGCGCTTTTCTGCCCTACTTGAACACTCAAAGGACTTTATACAACATTATTCACACAAGCACTTCTTCCTACCTAACATTTACATACTCACACAAAAATATTGGGAATCAGAATACATTGTCATGCAGACTGGAGAATCAAACCACGAACCTTCCAGTTAGTAGATGCCCTGCTGTTCCTCCTGAGCCACAAGTTCATCCAAGCCATTAATACAGCAACTGGATGCTGACAGGCTTCTGACCACACAGTAAACTAAGGATCATTTCCCTCTACAGCCCACAGTGATTATTTTTAAGAAAACTTGTCTATTGCTTCACTGAGTTTAAAGTTAACTTTTCTCAACCATGGGAAAGTACTGAGATCTGACAACATAAATAAAATAACATGACACCGGGGAACACCAGCTGCCACAGATTTGGATATCCAAGTCATGATCCAGATTGCTCTCAGATACAACGAGCTTATTTCTCTTTAAGGAACAGTGAATTTTTTGTTATCTGACGGGATAATAACAACCCAGCTGCTTTTTCTAAAAGTCTGTCCTCTGTCTTTTCTCTGTTTTCCACCTTTTGGCCTCTCGCTGAACCCTCTCGTGCATCTGGGTTGCCATCCTATGGAGAGTAGAAACATTTTTTTGGCAACGTCTTTTTGTTGATAATATTTGGGCTTTTACAGGGGACGGCATAAGGAGCTCAATCAGGCATGAACAGTCATGATATCCAGACAGACATTTGTGGCATCACACATAGATACCGGAACAAAATATATTCAGCATGAATGTCTGTAAACACATGTTCATGATATTTGTCTGCACAAAAAGATGAATAAACAAGTGCACATGAAGCAGAAAGCAGACTTGTAATAAGCAGAAAAAAACCCTGCACACACAAAAAAGCCGAATGTGATGAGAACAGCTGGAAAGGGTGCAGGCGGGTGTAGGAGGGGGAAGAAGCAGAGGGATACGGAGGGAGGGATGTCCTCTGCTTCTCACCTTGAGTGCCAGACCCTCGCTGTGCATTTGGGGATTTTCCAAAGGCAACCAAAGATAACCTGTCTTTACCTGTACACTGCCTTTTAGATATTTTTCATCTCTCCTTTTATATTAGGCTTCTACCCCCCGACCACCCTGTTATCCTCTCCTTATCTTAGTATCATTCCTGCCTTGCTTCACATTTCACCCCATTCCTTCTTTGTCACGTGTCTGCACATCTTAGCTGTGACTTAGTTTGGGCTGTGGGGTGGGGGTCAAAATGCAAAAGACCAGGGGAAAGAGAGAAAGAAAGAGAGAAAGGTGGAAAGGAAAAAAAAGAGTGCTGACTCAAAGAAAAAGACATAAGCATTTTCTGATTCGATGGGTGGGTGAGGAAGGTCAGAGGACAGGAGCTGGGAGTGTGTGTATGTGAGTTTGTGTGTGTTTGTGTGTGTCGGCAGGCAGCTTTCAGGTCATACTCTAAGTAGACTTTGTTGAGAGAACTGACTAATTGCCAGTTTGCCACCTGTCAGGAGCATCAGTTTGTGCGTGACAGGGCACATAGACATGTATTAGTATGGGCTGAGGAGAAGCTGGCGGATGATTTTACATGCTACATACATATTGGGCATCCTAATGAGGTTTAGCAGTACTTTACCAACAAGCAAGCTTACATTTGTCCCCAAGCTGCAGCTTTGAAGCTATTTAGAACCAGGTGTATACAGCATGGTATATGAGATACTGTTTCCACTGATGCACAGATCGACAGAAAGATTTTCTGAGATGATTTTCTACAACATGGCTAATTCTGTGAAATATCCTTAAGTGTCATACTTCCTAAGTCTAACTATGCAGTTTTGTGGCATAAATTACTCATATGAAAGCCCTGTGTTCATTCATTAATCAGCTCCAGCCTCCCTTCACAGACATTTGGTCTTTTCTTGGAGACAGGTGTATATTGCTAAACAGCTGTTGGAGATATGTAGGGTTTCTTTGCTGCAACCTGGGAGAAATACAAAGGTATTTAACAGGTTATTGCTAACTGTCTGTCCTCTCAGCCTGTAGTGGGTTTTTGTGTGTGTGTGTGTGTGTGTGTGTGTGTGTGTGTGTGTGTGTGTGTGTGTGTGTGTGTGTGTGTGTGTGTGTGTGTGTGGTGGGTTGTTATATTTTTTCAGTTTTTACTACTGTGTAGGTTTAAGTTACATCTCAAAAACAATGAGATGTAACTTGCTTTCAATCTTTAATAGGTAATTCTCACAACAAGTGCAATAGACCTTTAACATTGCGCACTAATTTTACGTTACAGTTTGAAGGTAAATCCTGAGTTTGACTCCACCTGATGGGGTCCTTTTTATGTGGAGTCTCCCCGTGTCTAGAGGATGGATGGATGGATGGATGGATGGATGGATAAAAGACTGTAGCTACTTTATTCAAGTCAAACATTCCTGGCTTGATGATATTTTGATGTAACAGTGCATGACTAATACAATAGAAAGTCCTGTTTAGAAATGAAAGTCTTTAATGCATTCAAGCCCTGCAACACTCATGAAAATGGCAATAACGCTCTGTAAGTAATGTGAATGTGCAACACGGGCAGGGAAATAAAGAAAAATAGCTGAACAAAAGCCAGCGTATTTGTTAGAGGTCAAATAAACATATGATAACATGGAAGTTTTGCTATGACAAAATAATCTTTCTTTTGACAAAAAAAATTGAAGATGTTTAGTTATAATTGTCAGGACACAGTGCCAAGAGCAAGAAGATGCCGAATCTGTTGCCAGAAATAAGCGGGAGGTATCTTAGCCTGATCCTGGGTGTTTTTTGCTGCATAACTTCAACCTGATGTCTGACTTGTATACACTAAATGCTGTTCAGAATGAGTATGTTGTAGTCTCTTTCTGCTCACTGTTTTAATTTCATACAATACAGACGAATGTATCAGAGCTCATAAACAGAGTATAGAGCAGCTGGTTAACCAAACATTTCCCACAGCTATTGGTAGGAGCAAAGCAGAGGTAAAAGACAATGAATTTCACACTCACACGAATACAAATGTAACTTATATATAAATATAAATATAAAGGTGGTGATACAAACAAACAAAATAACAAAATATTTTATTGATGTTTCCTGGATGTGGGTCACAAATAGAAACTACAATATTTAACTGCTAAATTGATAATATGAATTAAACCTAATCTTTCCATTCATGAGCTACACAGAAGTTATTGGTGTTGTTATCCCCGCACAGAAGTCTTCACAACATCTCTGCAGGAAAACAAAGTGAACTAAATATCTTGGGGGAAAAACACACACACACACACACACACACACACACACACACACACACACACACACACACACACACACACACACACACACGCTGCCTCGTAGCCAGTCTCTACAGAGAAAGGAGCTGCTTGCTCTTATAGAACACAATGCAATGATGGATGTGGTAACTTTCTATATCACCAAAGACCATCCATCCCAATTAACTGGTTTTGTGAGACATGACAGCAAAATGCCACAGCATGAGATTTATAAAGGAAAGCCCTCTTACAGGAATTAATTTACAGTAAAAGGCTTTGCTACTTGAACCTTTTCTAAATTATGTCTGTGAAGGTTCTCAGTCATCCAGGTCATCGTAGTCAAAGGAGCTTGCAAAGAAAAGCGTCTGGACTTCTTTAAGTTGCTTGAAAATAATAAATAAGAAATAATAATTTTCTAAATTATGTTTTGTATCCTATAAATTACTGTATAAAATGTGTCTACAAATATAGCTGTCTGCTTGTGTGCATGTTACCCCCTTTGTGTGTGCGCGTGTTTACTAGTTGCTGGTACTGATCAGAATGCAGAACTTGGATTTACCCTCTCAGCTCACTGGGACGGCCGTAACGCTTGTCAAATCATAGCAAGGCCATTGTGCCTGCTCTGGCTGTAGCTGCAGCATTATAAAGCGGATATGAAATCTTCCTTTACTGTTTTCCTGTGCCATCCCTTTCTCATTTCTTCCACATGCCTACCTGCAGGCACTCGTCACCACCCCTCTCTCCTTTTTCTAATTCACGTCTCGTTACCTCCTCTCCCGGGTTGGTCTTGTGACCAAAGGCAATTTAGTGACCTGTACCTCAATGCATTTCAAAAGAAGTTCCCAGTGGAGAGCTTAGAGGAGGTCACAAACAGTGCAGAGAACACAAACGAAGGAACAAAGGAACAAGAACATGAGAGAAATAAACTGCATTTCTGTAACTACTCTCAAAAATAATTGGTGATAATAACAGTGCAGCCAACTAAAAAGCTAGGGACAGTCAACTCATAGTGTAAAAAACATATGTAGAAGTGGCTAGTTAGCAGGCTAGCTGGTAAACTAGTCTAACTAATGCAAATCTTCAACATGTTGGGCAGTTAGCTTAGCTTAGCTTAGCTTGACTGCTAAGAGGACAAACATTTTCACTGCTATGACTCCTTTCTCACAGCAATCCACAAACTTTTACATACAAACACAATTTACAACATACAAACAGTTTGTATGCTGCATTCTTTGTTTTCTGTATTTGTATTATTTTAAAGGTACCAAGAATAACCTCAGACTAATACCATGTGATTAAGTCCTTTAGCATTTGTAACAATTAGCGGGAGGAAAGAAGGAAATCCCGAGATGTTGCTTTTACAAGATCTGAGCAAGAAGAAGGTCAGTGTGGATCCACAGCTTAGCTAAACACCTACTGTTTTATGGTCTATGCAGCTGCTTCCATCCATTATCCTTTATCAACTAGACTATGCTAGCAGAGGTTCTCAATATAGTCTTTTTACTTTAGAAGGTCATATTAGCCCAAACCATAACTACAAGTGTTTTTCATATAGTTCTTCTACAGTAATTAAAGCTTAAATTTAAGCTGTGAAATGTGAAATGTGAAATTCAAAACCTCTGTGTTGGAAAATGTCTTTAACTTACTTATGTGTAATCGTGATCCTGCCATAACAGCTTATTCAGATAGTACAATATGTTTCGCATGTGAAAGAAGACAGAAGTGGGGCTCTGCTCGTTTATCCTCAGGGTGTATATTCGCAATGTCATTCGAGCAAAGTTTTACTTTGTCCAACTTTCCCCTGTTAACTGCGGAAAGCTTGGCCAGAGCCGGTCCCGGGTATCGGAGTTCGGCCCAATTATGTCTGCCTGCCTCTGTCAGATTGTTTATACCTGGTTGCACATGTGTGTTTGTGGGGATGTGGAGGGTGGCTAAATTGCACAAGGGAATGTGAGTGTGGGTGTGTGGTGTACAGGTTCATTTTGTTGCTTTGTGTGTGACTGCATCTCAAAACACCACCCGCACCCCTTTCACACATCACTCCTCCATCCCTCTCCGCTGCCATCTCTCTACCCCGGAGGCTTTTCCAGAGCATACGACTAATAAAGTGGGCCAGGTCCACGGCTGAGCACTATTTTTATCAGAAAGCAATTTTCAGGAGGTGCCCACAGGTAAGCGGGTCCCAGCCGCCTCAGACAATAGAACCATGACAAGGAGTTTCCCCTCGCCATTAACCTCTGCTGAGCTGAACCACATGCCCCAGTTCTCCAAGAGCAGTGCCCAGCCACTGCACAGAACTCCACAAACCTGCACAAGCCTGCTCTCTGTCCCAGAATTAATATTAATAACTTAAAACAAACATTTCTTTGCTAACTACTTGGTATCAGAATGGATGAAGGGCAGATAACTGCAACATGCTCATTTGCTCTTAAGTGCTTTCTCAGTATGCATGATTTAAAATTTGTAGGCAGTCAGACGAGACTGAAAGAGAAGTGCTAGATGGGGAAATAAAGAGAGATGTATGGTGGCCAGATGAATAAAGGTACTGCAGAGGTGAAGGCGACAGGAGGATGATAAAGAGGAATTGTGTATTGCTGGGGATGTGTAAAGACAGATGGATACACACAGACCATCTGGCCTCTTTCCTCATACAGCTGGACTATCTGTCTCTTGAAGGAACGAAGTTTCTGTTTGTGCATGTTATGATCACGGAGTCAAGCTTTAGCTATCACTGAGATAAAGCATCAACGTAGGTTTCATAGGGCCGTGGGTTAAAGTGGGCAGGGACTATCAGGAACAGTATTCTGGCACATTCAATTAATCAACAATTAAACCTACACAGTAGTATCAGTCTAGTGACTGTAAGAGTGAAGATGCTGCATTTGTGTGTAGATGGTATCTAATGTTTGCGTGATTTTCAACATCAACATTTGTATGCTAGAATAAATACAAATAAATCTCATTTGTCTGCAGCAAAGCATAAAAAGCATTTTTTGGAGGGGATAAAAGTATAAGAAGGGAGGGTTGACAGCAGAAAGGAAAGGTTTCAGGATGAGGTGGAATGGGACAAAGGGAGAGACGAGGACAAAGAGGACACAGCAAGGACGAGGACTGCAGATAAGGGACACATCAAGACAGTGATATGCTAGTGACAAAAAGCAAGGAGGGAACAGGAAAAGGACAAACCACAAGAGACGCCAAAAGACACAAATGTTCAGACGGAGAGTAAGACAGACTGACAGGCAAGTAAAAGCTATACAAGTGAGATGGGGGGGTGGGGTTAAGGAAGGAGGAGGGTGGGGGAAGAAAGATGAGCATGGCCGTGGTTGTTGCTCCCACAGGGGACGTTATGTTCGGTCCAAGTCTGGGGCTGTCAGGCCATCCTTCTCCCTTTCTCTCTCCCCAGCATCTTCCGATCTTTTCGTCTTCCTTCCTTTCAACAGTCAGCCCAGTTTGTTATTACTGGTGCTAAGATTCAGCCATTCCAGTCAATCAAACTGCCCCACCGGCCACTCTATTCTCAAGGAGTTTAAGGGGCCCTCGCCTTGAATACTGATTTTCATGAAAACCACCTAGCACGGAAGAAAATCCTGAAAATGTTACATCTGTATCAGCTTTTAATTCATCTTTCAATTCAATCTCTAAGCTTATTTCTAAGTCAGGATCTCATTTTTAAACAAAGCCCATTTCCTTTCTGCATATTTTTATGTAAATGCAAAAAAAAAAAAAAAAATCCAATACTTTGTAGTGACTCACTCCCCTTCTCTCCTTCTCACCTCTATTATCATCTCACTTTATCCTCCCGAAACAAGAGGCTCATGTAGGGACAAAAGGACATTCGCTCCATCATTTAGCCTGTCGCTCCCACACTGCCTTGTTTATCTCGTGCACAACAACTTCCTGACCTATGCTTTAAGGTATTACAAGCGTGTTATTTTTTTTTTTTTACAACAGATTACTTTGCAGCAACGTGCACACGTCCCAGCCTTTTCTGCCTCGCTAACTGCTATAAGAAGCAAGGCAAAGTTGTTTGGCGATCTTTAAATATCTCTCAAGGCCGCCTATTCTTGCTGAGGCAGGTAAGTCAACACTCGAGAGAGAAAAATACTTCTTCAATCATTTCTATTTATTTTTCCTTTGAAGGTTCTTTCATTAATGCTGTGTGTGGTTGTCAGAGAATGTCTATACTGTTTAAACAAAACAAGCTGTGGAATTGGGTGTTCATTGTATAATGAAAAATATGTATTATTCATGATGCGTGTGTGTGTGTGTGTGTGTGTGTGTGTGCATGTGTGTGTGTATGTGTGTGTGTGTCACAGCACAGTGCCATCTAAAGCAATCAACCTCATGTACTGTATATAGACGTTTCCTGTTTTCTAATGGCAAATATTGGTATTTGAGTCATTGCTGGCTAGCTCCTGTGCTTAGGAAGTGATGAGGGCTGAAAGTAACTTAAAAGCGCCACATTTCAGTGCACCCCTATGCACTTTCAGGGCCTGTAACTGGGATATTTTCATAATATGAAAGCAAAACTCTGCATGGCTTCATTAGATGTTCTACAGCTATTGTACAAAACAAAGCAGATTTGGAGGGGCTCAGGTGGGAGGCCCTGACTGATTTCCATGAAATGAGTCATATTTCTTTTTGATTTTTAAAATAATACCCGTTTCACAGGATAAACTGTCCACTCAGCTGGGATACTTCACTCAGTTCACTTTCTTTGAAGTGCTGTCTGTTCCACAGTGAGTGCGTTAGCAGTAATAAATGTCTGTAGGCAACTTCCCCCCCAAGCAGACAGAAAATTGAGCGATTTAGAAAGTGAAGCCATGTGCTGCTATGAACAGCAGCAAAACAGATTTTAGCCACCTGAGAAATACTGGTTTAAGTGCCTGCTAGAGTCAGAGCATTTTCAACACTTTGCCATCAGACAGGAAGAAGGCAAAGCCATGCGCTCCACTAGCTCCACTTCAAGCTTTTCATTTACTGTCCCCTTGATTGGTTAGTTCATCTATGATGCTGCTCCTTAACGAGTTATTCGCAGAAATCAACAAACTTGGTCGACTGCTGCATTTGTTCTACTTCAAAAAAAGTGTGGTTCTAATACTGGATCCTGGTTCCAAGCCATGTTGCGTTTCAGAGCAGAGAAGGATAGCTCTGAAGCTTTGACCTTTCTGTTTGTGGAAAGGAGAAAAATTTGCTTAAGAGACTCAGTCGTTTTGTATCTACTTATTTCCTTGCTTCCTTTCTGTCACTGGCTCCTTTCTCTTTTGGCGTGCAAGATAAAACAACAAATTAAATGCAAAATATATGATTAAGTACACTGACTTAAACAAAATCTTTGTTTGAGGCTGTTTAAACAGCTTGCAAGATAAACTGAGGTCATCACAAATATTTGAAGTATTTAAATGGTGTCATCATTAAATTAGATTAGGTGATTATATTAAATCCCAGTGATCCTCGTGGGGAAAATGAGCTGTGGCAGCAGAGGAGCGCTGAGTTAAAAAATGAGAACAGATCAGATGGAGAATACTGAGGAAAATTACAACAAAGGAGCAACAAATGGGAAGGATGCAACTGATGAATAAAGATAAATTACAGTTCTGGGGGAAGACCAAGGCAGAAAACAGAAAACTACTTTTCTCATTTCTCTGAGCCGTTGCCTAAAATACCCAGAACGTGCTTCATTTTCATGTCTTTCAAACAACTGTTGGAATTATTTACCGTGCATGTTGCAGAGCACATGACATCTACCACAGAGGCCAATGAAAGATTAATGCTGAGTAGCCACTGCAGTGATGTCGTGTATGTGAGCTTTTCTTATTTTACAAAAGGGAGAAGGACGGGAACAACTTTACACCCCTTGGTTACAATCCCGCTGGAGAATACTTCAGTCAACACTAATATAACCAAAGTATAAATATATTGTATACACTTCTGTAAAGCATCTTGGTTGCCTAGTTGTGCAGTTGCTATTTTTCAACTGATTCTTCACATTAATGTAGTGCTTCCATCAACTGATCCTTTTTGCTTTTAGCCAGAAACTCATTCTGGACGATACAAATTGGTGTAAGCAGAACTCACAGCAGATGTTGTTGTAACCACAAACTGTACATAAAAGATGGACGTAGCAACCGTGCTCTCACTCAGTCGTTTCTGAACTCTAGTTTTTTGTTTTTATATTCAGTTAATGTGTTTTAGCTACAGTTTTCAGTTTGTAGGTTTTCCTTTCAGACACAGTTTATATTCATTTTTAATCCGTGTCTCTGTGTTTGATAAGATACAGGAACCAAAGCAAGTGGGTTTAGGCTCAGAAACTGCTTTGTTGAGGTTCGCATGTGCATATTGTGGTTTGGGGTTAAATGCACTAGAAACATGGTATGGATCTGTTCTGGTTGGACTCCAAATGTAAGTAGTTATCGTGAATTTCTGTGTATGTAGATGTCAACGCTTGCAGCTGATAGCAACAGATCCCACATTTATCACTGACTGATAGCATGTGATTGCAATTTTGACCTCATTGAATTGCACACTGATAGCAGAGTTACTGTCTAATTGCTGTATGGCTGTCAGTTGCCTTATGTTAAGCAGAGCTTCTATACTACTTACTATCAACTTACTACATTATGTTTTCTATATTGCCTTTTCTTCACTATTCATTAACTATTAGACACAGCCAGTTAAAATAACATTGGCTCATTTTTCATTGAACTTATTGTCTTTTAACTGAGACACCAATGCTTCATACCCAGTTATCAGATAACTCCAACTTCAGCTCCAAGGCAAATGTAAAACAAACCAACCACCAACAGGCATTACCTCCAAAAACAATGAAACTTTAAAGGATGCAGATAAATTAAACAACAACTGAGTATTTCTCCTTCTCCCACGTCGCACAGCAGTTTCCACTAGATGTTCATATTAAACTCTCTCTCTGAGACCACTTTCTAAAATTCCCCTATCTTTCAAGAAATTATGCAGGCTCCTAAAACACTAATGGTTGCATAACAGGATGTCAAGACTCCACTCTCCCTCTCTCCAGACCCCGAGGCCGGTGAGCACAAAACCTGCCTTGGGTCTTCTTCCCCATCTCTGTCTTTGGGGCTCACTTGTGCAGAACAATAGCAGAGCAGCTAGTTAAGGTGAGGGAGAGCAAAAAAATTAAAAAAATTTAAAAAAAATCCAACACCACTCCTTTGTCCTCCGTCTGTTCCCATCTCAGAGGGATTTTCTTAAACATGTTTTTTTTTTCAACACTCTCTTTCCCTGTGGTTATTTCCCTTAGTGAAAATGGGTCACCTTTCTTTTTGTCAGGAGAATGCTTGGGTAAGTATAACCTCTGCATTTGTGTGTGTTGTGTGTGTTGTGTGATGTGTGTGTGTGTGTGTGTGTGTGTGTGTGTGTGCGTGTGCGTGTGTGTGTGTGTGTATTCAAGGTTTTTTATGATCGAAGAATGGTTCCAAGCCCTGGAAAAGTCATGCAAGGACCATTTTCTGGGTCTCATTAGGGGGGAAGGTATATTTCTTCAGGGACTTCCAGTGTAGCATGAAGATATCCAGTCTTTTATTTTTTTTTTTTTGTTCCATTTGCTGGTTATTGTTTATCAAACAGGTTAATTCAGGTAAATTCTAAAAATAATAATAAAACAAAATTAATAAAGAAATAATGAAGTCAATTATCAGATAAACTGATTCATTTAGACAAACCCCTCATGTGTCCCCCACACTGCTAGCAACCAAAGTCTGTTTGACAACTGACTACAAGTGATCAAACCACCTGATTATAAGTAGTCTGTAAACAAATGTTATTACAGTTATTACAGTTACTTATAATTATAAGTAACTTACTTATAATTGCATCTTTCAGCTGGTCTCTATTATTATGAATAATGATATTGATGTAGCATTAGCTTGCAAAGTCACCTAGCAAAACAGCTAGCTTGGTTTAGCTTTAAGTAAATGCTAATGTGCCAGTTCCTCTGACACTTGAGGCAGTCTCCAAAGCGTTCAATTTCCATATTAAAATGTCCAATTTCAGCCAACGATATAATATGTTTGTAGTTGGGTTTTTTTTTTATATTAAAGTGCTAAACCTAAAATAAACTAAGTTAAAGTAAGTGAACTGGACCTCTTCACCATATTTGTGGTGTTTGACAAGAGATATCTGGCAATGAATATCGCCTGCTGCATGTTACAGCTCATCCAATAATTTTGTGGTCCTATTTTTTTTTCTTCTAGTATTTATTGGTCTGTTACTAATTAGCAGGCATCCATCTGTGCATTGCACCCATACTGTCTGTGGACATGGCTCACTTACCAAGTTTGCTTGTGGTTGTGGACAAGTTCTCATCCACATATTGTCAATCCTGACACCAAAAAGACAACATGCTAATGTTGAAGCTTCAAAATGAGTCCAGCGATCAATAGATAGTATCAATGAGGCTACATTCAACTTATCTATACATGCAAACATGAGGTAACAAACCTATTAACTAACTTTACTTAATATTATGTAATTTCTAGGCCAGGATGACTGTAAAGTAAGAACTGTCTTATGCTCAGTGCAGCTTGTGTTTGACAAAGTGAGAAGCTGCTAGAATTAAGGACAAACTGCTGTTCACATACTGTATGTGTGGCAGCACAGGGGGATGATTTATGTATGTGCGCTCTTTCCAGGCTTGTTTTTGCATTGTTGCTCCTGACAGAAACCCTTTACCTCCCCTCCTCATTTCTGGCAGTATGTGCGCAGGCAGCATTGGATGGACTTTGAAGTGAGCGCACCGATGCACTTCAAACAAGATCTCACACACTTTGCCATTTTGCCAAGAGGACGAAAAAACAGCTGGAAAAAAAAAGAAAAGCTTTTCTCTGCATCCTGATAGAGTGCACTCGGATCACCTGTTATTCCAAATCTGTGGCTCTGCTGCTTCTGTCTTCACATCAATACGAAACCTCAGCGGGAGCGTCGTTTGTGCTTTTTCAAAAAATGGTGGCATACAAGTGCTGCTGTGACCGAGAGCAGGAAACTGTTTAATGTACAGATCTTTACAAGCGCTGCACAGATTCAGACGTCTCCACCTCTGCCTCGCTGACTGTGAGCAAAGCTGGTTATTTAGAAAAGTTGTGTGTATGGAGGGAGATTCATGTTTCACTGAAGTAATACACTGCTATCAGTCCACTATAATGGTAACTGGCACATAGATCAGCAGAACTGTGTTAATTATGCCTTAAAGAGTAGTCACTACATTCACATCTGGCAATCTGCAGACGCTAGAGAAAATATGTATTCCCCAACTAGTTGGGGAAGTGGTTGCTGGAAGACCAATTTTACCCGGTGACTGCCAGCAACCACTCGCAAACTTGTAATGGAGATTTTTCCCTAAAGCAGTCTCCAACCACTCTGTACTCCTGTGTGACTGAGGCCTAAGCTATCACAAGTCACTCAGTAATTTAAGAAAAGCGATTGCAATTACAGATGACCTTGATAAGCCTGTAAACTTTGGGCATATATCTGTATTATCTCTATCGGAGCAAACAAACATGAAATGACCGTAAAGTGTGTTTGCTATTCATACCGAAGTGTAGAGGTAGCCCTCGCTGTTCATGGCAACGTAGAGCCCTGTCTTGGTGCTCTGGATGGCCACTATCCTGAGCCCCACAGGAATCAAGTTGAACTGCACTGCAAGACACAGAGAGGGAGGAGTCATGTTAGAGCAATCATTCTGTCTCTTAAACGCTCACAGTGCTTTCTCATGGCATAAAAAGACAATCGCTTTCCAGCTGTCTCCTGTTTCACACTCCCTGTTGTACAGTTTATCTGTCAAAGGTGAGAAAAGCAAGTTTGTGAAAAAGGCAAAGAGAGAGGGCGGAAAGGATTTGGAGACAGAAATTTTGTGTTTACCTTTCTTGGGGTGAGAGTAAGAATGCGATACGTTTAATGCTTGATATCGAGATACATTTGAGTGCCTTGTTTAGGACAGAGACCTGGCAAATTCCTTTGCTTTCTTTTATCTGTTCTTGAATACACCAGGTGTACATCAGAAAAACAGAACATTGCCCTACATGCCATAGGAATACTTTAATTTGCAATACACGAATCTATTATTGAACGTGGCAGTTACAATGAAGTAAATTCAGAAAAGGAAAACATGCAGCTGTGAATTTTTTTTTAATCAATGACATTTCTGACAGTCATAATGATATTTTCACAGAGAACGTGTGCGTGAACCCTGAACATTTTATTAGAAAAATCAGCATTAGCTCATTTTAATCAAAGCTCTGTAATCTTGCATCCCAAGGTGTGCCACACATTTTAAAGGCTGTATATAGCTTGAAAGTGAACCGGATTATTAAGTAATGCAGGTCATAGCTTAGGCTAAAAATGAGAGGAATGCAATCCCCCAAAAACTCATTAAGGGCATAAAGAATTTTCCATAGTTTGACATTTATAGTCTTTTAGTGAAGAGGTTAAGTGTGGTGGTGGTCGCCGGGCAGGCCTTTGGATTCTCCCTAAAATCTAGATTCATGCCACAGAGAGATAGAGACACAGCGAGAAGGAGAGAGAGAAGGTAGCTCAGCAGAGAGTTTTAAGAATAGCGTGCATTAGAAAGTGAATTCATTTTCTGCATCCCGACACACTAAACAGCACTTTGTAATGCAGTTTGCTGAATGTCCTCCTGTGAAACCTTGGATCTCCTACGTGCATAGCTCTGCATATGAGCTAACTTCAACCTGGACACCAGAACAACAGTCACTGTTTCCTTCTCATTTTTGTTCCTGTAGATGCACAAGCTTTTCTGTGTATGAATGTAGATCGTGTCTGAGTGTCTAAAAAAGTTTCTTATATGATGTGGCATGGTAAGCTGAACGGTACTGACAAAGCAGCCTGTGGCTGCCAGCTGCTCTGTGGTCACAGTGTCATGATGACCAAATGCTACTGAGATGATTAAAGCCCCTGAAGCACATGGATTGAGCCAAAAAAAAACACGAGTTTTGAAAGATCAAACAAAACAATATAACTATGAAAAACACTTAAGCTCATAAAATCTACCAGATAAGTGGTGACCCATCTAGGATTAGGAGAAATTCAACAATATTTTTTAGTCAACAATGTCAGATACGACTACTCTGCTTCATTTCTGAGTTTTGCTAGAAAAAGAAATTATGCTACAGTAAAAATGACATTTTAATAGAACAGCTAGTAATATTACCATCACCCACCGACAGGAAACCAAAGGTTTTGTTGGTATAATCTACCAAAAGGATACAGGTTGTATACATATTAACATCTCCTGTCTGCATCAATTACTGCTCACTCAGTTAAAGCCCATTTGGCCGTAAGAGTGTTTAGGCTGGTATTCTGGAAGCAACAACTTCTGAAGGCTCCCTTTGAAATCTGTCAGAAATTATGCTAATTGTGAACTCTCTGTGTGTGTCTGTTTATGTGAGTGTCCTTGTGTCTTCTTTCCTTTTTCTGTTTCCATGTTCTCCTCCTTATGTTTAATTCCATGCCTCCCCTGCCTGTCATGTTTATCCCATGTTTCCGTCATATCATGCCTCTCCTCTCGCTCTCTCGTGCTGTCTCGAATCATTGCTCTCTCGCTCTCTCTCTATGTGTTGTCTCCGTTAACTGTTCCTGCGTCCCCTTCGTTATGTCCTCCCGTTGCCTCCTTAATCCATCTAGCTTCCCTGACTGTTCTTTCCTCTCAGCAAAAAATGTCATGTTGTGAGTTAGTCTACGTCTTAGTGTTTCCTGTTTTATTCTGACAGTCTTGCGTTCCATGTTCGGTGTGTTTAGTTTTGCTTCTGCTGTCTCATTGTGTTTCCTGTTCCCTCGTCATTCCTCTTGTATTTAAGCCCCTGTTTCCGTCTGTCCAGTGTCGCTTTCTCCCTCATTCCCTGCTGTTGTTCTGCCTGCCTGCTTAGTTCATGTGTATCCCAGTTTTTGTTTGTTCTTTTGGAGTCCAGCAATAAAGCTGTCGAGTCAAGTTCTGCCTGCCGCACACAACAAAACACGACCTCAGACGTTGTATAAAGATTGGAGAAATAGTACAGAACATTTTAATAACTGGGTTTTAGAGACTGGACTCATGCACCTACCAGCGTATTGTGTCTCACTTTTCTAGTTCTTACGCTAAGGAGAGGTGCTCATATTTTGTGTTTTAGAGTATCAGCTTCTACTTGCTGTTGTCTTGTGAAGCATTCCACCATCACATAGTTACCAGCAACTACTCATTTCTTTACACAATGTCTGTTACAATCAAGTTGATTTTGACTTTGGCCAAATTCCCATACTGCCATTAGTCCTAAAGGCCAAAGCAGACAACACTGCTAAGCTTTTCGTTTAAACTCTGGTCGAGAATATAAAAACTGAAGCATAATTGGGATGCAGTATGTGTGAGTGATTTCGTCTTCTTTTGGCAAATTGCAAGAGTGCATTATAAAGTCAGAGCCCAGTTGTCAAAGTGACAGATTTCTTACACGGATGAAAAATGAAGTCTAAGGAGCATGTTTTAGATTCATGAAGCCATTAGCCACTAATAGACAAATCAATTTCAAATCAAAAGTTCTGCCAACATAATGGATGGAAGTTAAGTTATCAGATGGTGTCAGAAAGTCAATGCTGGCCGTGATTAAAAACTAACAACTTGTCAGTATTATTTCTGATGAAGATTAAGCTCTGACCTCTTAAGAGTTAAGATTTTCTTTCTAGCACGGCAACTTGGAAAACAAAACACATTCCTTCTTTTTCGAGCAGCATATATGCTCTTTAACTTTTTGTTGAGGAAAACTTAAAAACTTAGATTATATTCCAACTTTCCACAGAACAGTCACTGTAACGTACAGTTTTTACCACCTGCACTGAATATAAAGACAGCCCAACCTACTCTTTTTCTCTCTCTCTCTCTCTCTTTCCTTTCTCCATCTTCAGCACGTTGCTTCTATTTGCTCAATCGATTCCTGCATTTCAAAGAGTTGGTTTCGCAAATGAACAAGGTGTCACCAATGAGCATGGCTGGGATGACAAATAGAGCTGGGCACGTGCACACACATTGCCTCCCACCTTCTTGTCACCCTCCTACTCCTGCTTCTCACTTCCTAACAGTGCTAGGTGCACTGTTGTGGCGATAACTGCATGTTATCTATACACACAGGAAGAAAACCACCACAACACATGCAGGTGGACTACACTGTCCAAGATAATAAGGACAGAAATGAGCCGTAGTCCCTGCATGACAGTTTTACATTTTACAAACATAAAGATACAAAACGTTTATAGTTAGCATTTGTAGCTAGCACACAACCTACAGAAATAACTAGATGTTCTGTAAAAAATACAGGATATTTTGAAGGGTTATAGCTGTGACAATATAAAAGTCATCAGTCTATGTCAACAGCTACAGCATAAGAGTTTTTGAGTAATGTTAGCCTGTTTTGTTGGATTTGGAGATTAACGTCATGTAGCTAAGCAGCAAAAGTGTGATAGAAGTGTCAGTTCACATTGCTGACAATATTTTTTGTCAACAAAGATGCTGTTACCATGATGCTTGTATCTTTCTCTAGCAAGATATCGTGTATATAATTATTAAGTGTTCTTTGAGTAACATTCATGATCTATGTTTTAATGGTAGTCAGGTGGGAAAAAATTTAAAAGACAAAAATATTTATAATATTTTATAAGTGATAAAATCGATATATGAGATTGCAATTTCTGCTCACTCCCAGAATTATGAATCTAAAAAGTCAGACATTACTTCCTGTTACTTCAAAAGCTGCCTCTATGAAACACGAGATATCCTTTGGTAGCAGTCCAGCGGCTGCTTTGCACTTGCCTTGTTTTTGCTGATTCTTTTAATACTTTGACATCCTGGGAATAAGACAGGCTCAAAATTGATAGTAGCCATTAAAAATAATATTCTGCCCTCAACAAAATAACAAAGACATTTGTGTGTGCATGTCCCTGATATCATTATAAGCTGTATTTGGAGAACACCAGTAGAAGGTCAAAACAATCAGGCTTTAGCTTTTGCTTCATTCCTTCTCTCACTCTCTTTTTTCCTGCTTTCACACTTCAGATTGTTTATTTCCTTCTTATCCTCCATCAAAAAGAGCTTTGCTAATCGCATGTATAACATAACTGTTTGCATGGATAGCGCAGGCATCCCATTTCATCCCTCTTCCTCTCCGTCGTTACATTTGAGTCGCTTCTAGCAGAACAGAGGACACTGCTAGATTAATCAAAAGTCTTTTGGGGGAGGGGAAAGAAGAAGAGGGGAAGGGAAATGAAGGGGAGGCCGTTGCCAAATCAATCCCACAGTCAATTTGAGGCTTGAGATCATCTACACAATAAATAAACAAGGAGAAAGTAGAGATGGGAAGAGGAAAGGGAGGGGCGGCTCAGCACTGGGAAGCAGGAGCAGGACATAGAGTTAAGCTGTAAGGAGGGCCTCTGCAGGCCTGCACTCTGCGCTGCTGCTCTGCAGTGTTGCATTGTGCAGCACAGTTGGTCTCTACAGGAATGAGAAGAGGATTACAGTCATCTGTGAGAAGTCACACAGAGTTTAACTTATGGACAGCTGCGCTTTATTTAGTTTCCAGTCTCAGTGAAGCTGGTTGGATAAGAGCACTGTCACGAGATGCTGATGCATCTAAAACTGACTCATTCCAAGGTTATGTCTAAACTATTTCTTACTTATGTTGAACAGACTAAAGAATGCATAAACGGTAACAGGGCTTACAGAGAAGCTGAGCTACTGTGAACGAGTTATGTTATTGCATTTGAGTTTCCTACACTATTAAGATTATAATGTTCCTGCACATGTTCCACTCATACCCTTCAGTTATGAGTTATGTCGATGGTCACTGAGTAAATCGAGGGAATTACAGATACAGTATAAGTTTTCGTCAGTGATGACACACAATGTGAGCTCAAATCATTCATGCATCTCAAACACTGTAAGTCGTCCAGTCGTCCAGTTACTAGCCATAACTAGGCTAAAATCCTATAGGCTCATTCAAGCAAACATATAAATGAACTTGCTGTTAGCATGCAAGATAAAACTAGATTAAATGATTTGTCTTCAGCAGTAAGTAATTCTCAATATTTTCACCCATCTGTTGCTTTCTAACATTCCCCTTTTCACCTCACATCTGCCTTTACTATTTGCAGTTATTTAAAGTTCCCTGCTCCTTAAAAATGTGCCACACATAGATGTTTGACCTTCTCTGTGTCTATAGATATTGATTTTGTGACATCACCACTGGTTGAGAAGCCAGTCACGGCTCAGTATACAATTCGGACTGGTGTACATGCGCTCAGATGCAACTTTTCGGTGATGTAGGTGACATCTAAAGTTCAGCAGTTAGAAGTTTTCACATGAATAGCATTTGCATATGGTGCTAGATTTTCCAGAGGGCCGGCATTTTAAACTGAAGGAGGTTTTAAGTAGAATCATTCTACCCTTAGCAAAATGGTCAGTTTACCAGTGCTATAAGAGATAAGCGCAGAGAAGTAACTAAATTAACCCAATTATCTTGGCTATACAATATTTTCTAAACAAAATACTCAGTTTTACTCTGATTTTAGATTATTGTAGCTTCTTTTCTTTACAGTGTTACCACTGTAGAGCAAGAGGATCACAGAGACACACTGCTGCCTGCCTATAGCTTTTGTCCATTTGCTGTGCTACCTATTGTAATAGTCGCAATTGTGTGGTGTCTCCTTGGGAAAACTAAGGAGACACCACACAATTTAGTGTTTGGTGATGTCGCAGGTGTGCACCACTGCTAACTGTGGAGTGTGAGAGAAACGTTCTTGCACATGGACGCATGGACCTCATATTTTTAACTCCCTAACTCAAAGTAATGTTACGGGTTGTATGAATACGGCTCGCTTCATGTATGATAAGACAGCAGCCGTTCAAACGGGCCTTGTAAGGCCGGTGGAGAGTGTGTTTATTAAAGGACAAGCAAAAGGACAAGCACGGTGGAATTCCCAGTACCAGTGTGGTCGTGAGGAGGAGTCACAGAGGAGCTGAAGGTTCTCCCCACTCACAACAAGTGAGAACCGGAATATAGCCTGGAATATTAATCCAGGTTCTATCTTGTTAAAACCGAGAGGTACAGCACAGAGCTACATAACCACTCGTGTTTACATTGACAGCTAAGAACCCACACTGAGCACAGGGGGAACATGCAAACTCGACAAAAAAAGGACCCATGATGGTTTAATCCAAGCAGTAACCTCCTCAGCTGAAAGATGAAGCCAATGGTTACATGACAAGTCTGGAGTTCTTGGTTGGTTACACAATCGAGTCAGTTCCCAAAGGCTCTTATTTTAGGGATGAATCATCCCTAAAGTCTCTTTTTTTTCTCTCTTAAGATCATCCCCAGTCCTCTGATAAAGTTGAGGTCCAGGCCGCTGACAATTAGAAGCTCGTCAGATGGTAAAGCATTGCTGACCAAGAATTTCAGTGCTTTTCTGTTTATAATTCTGTCAGTTTTAACAAGATCTCCAACACCACTGGCTGAGATGCAGCCTGAAACCATGACACAGCCTCCACTGTGCTTTACACTGGCGGTGGCTCTAGACGCTGAATTCCTCCGTACCTACTGACGTGGATTTGAACCAGAAATTTCATTTTAATTTTATTATTGACCGTAATCCTTTAACATAACAAGTTTTAAAGGTAACGATATCTAGCAGTGGTAACCTACCACATTACAACTGGATATGTTAACATGACTTTAAATAACGTGTATTTTTGCTCAGCGTTAACGTCAAGCTGTGAACTCTAACGTATTCGTGAATAATTCCTTATTATCTGGAATGATCAAAAGTTAAGCTGCACTGAAAGCTACTGGATGATATTCATGATCTTATTTAATTTACAACATTGTTTAATAACATTGTACTTAAATAATCAAAATCCCAACATAGTCGCAAGAATATGAAATGAAGTCTTTTCCCGACAGCCCACTGCACTGGGATCATTAACGTGACACTTGAACTAATAAAGCTACAGAAAAGTGGATTTGCATTGGCAACAAATGAAATAGCCTCTTCGCACGTTGTCATTTGTGTTGGAAAGAAATGAGCTTTAATGGCTCAAGAGCAGATTAAATGAGTTGCAGCTGAGCTTCACGCCTGATTTCCCCAGTGGTCGATGGCTCTGATGACAAGACAACTACTTTCACAGTCCTGTTATTTAACTTCCACCTCTTCCCTCTAGGCCTTCCTCTCCATAACTGATTTCTCTGTGCCTTTATCTGTCTTCCTTTCACTTCCATCCATCTCTCTCCTCTCTTTCCCTGGTGTTTTTTTGTCTTTTCAGCCCTCTTTGTCATGAATTAACGTCCCTTTTTCTTATCTTATTGTTTTTTTTTACACATCTCTCCATTTTTCTTCCTTATTTGTTCCCTTTCAGTTCCCCTGTTGCCTCTTGTCATTCTCCCCATCCTGTGAAACCAATGCTCTCCCATTCATCTTTGTCCTATTTTACCCTGCAGCCTCATCTGTCTGGCTCTTCATCGCTCTCTCTTCTTCTCTTTGCCTCGTATCCTCACTTCTTCTTGTTTGGTATTCTTCATGCTCTTCTTCTGATCCTTGTGAGCCCGCTCTGCTACTCTTTCCACCTTTCTCCTCATCTGTCAGATGGAGCTTTGGCTTTCAATATTCACATCTTTTCCTCCTTGGATGCTTCAGCTCTCACACAGAGCTGAGCTTCCCTCATCTGCCTTTCAAGCTTTTTGCCTCCCTGCCCTGTGCGCAGGAGCGTTATCGAGCACTGGGGGAAAGTTAAAGAAAAAAAAGAACAGACTTGTTCCAGAGTGCAAAGCGAGATAAGTAAAATTTCCTTCCAACTGTGGGAGATGGTAATTACAGTGGATAAAAGCCTGGGAATCAAGTTCCTCCTCATGGCTTCCCGATGTACACGCTGAGAGTCAATAGCTTTCATCTATCTTTCTCTTGTGTCCATTTTTCTTCCATTTTCTCTGTGTCCATCAATCTGTCTCCTTCTGGGATTTTTGCTTTCTTCGTCCCCCGAAGGAAATCAAGATCAATCCCTCATGACCTATCCACAGAATTTATTCTCTCCCTTCTTTCTTTTAAGGTATTTTAAATCTTCCTTTGCTCTGTCACCTGTCTCAGATTTTTTTTACCAGTACTGACATCAGGTACATGTGACCTTTTGAAACAGTTTTGAAATGGCCCGAGGCCATTTATAAAAACACAATGTAACTTAAATGTAGCCACAGTTGTTTGGCAGCAGTACAGTCAAACCACTCAAATTCCTGAAGAGGCACATTATTCAAGTTACAATTTTATCCATAACTTAAACACTGTTTACGTAGAAGGCAATTTGGTCATCACCCCTTGATTTGGATTTAGTCCTTAGTAGGGCTGCACGATTAATCGTTAGAAAATCGCGATCTCGATTCATACTTATGTGCGATCTCATTTCCAAATGACAACGATTTAAAAAAAAAATAAAAAAAATAAAGACGATGACGATGACTGTACCGCATTTTGATCCGGGACGTAATCTGCATGAAAACAAGCGCTCACTCTTCCTGCTCAACAAATGACAAGGGCGGAGCCTTATACCACGTGATACAGAAGCTGTGCCGTGTGATGCTAAAATTAGCAGGGAAACAACAACGGAGAGCACGTCAGGGATGACGAGAAAGTGACAGGAGAAAATCCGTCCCGGTCAACCACCCAAACATCAATAACGGGAACCTTATACAGCGCTTCCCTATACCCGTCGAACTCCCGCAGGCACAAAGAAATTACGGAGGCTATCACTTATCACCTGACCAAAGATATGGCTCCCATCAACACTGTGCAAAACGAGGGATTTAGGAAAATGATCAACACCCTAGACAAACGCTACACAGTGCCGTCCCGCAACTATTTTTCTATTGTTGCACTACCTGCTCTATACACGCAGCGTCGAGCAACGGTGGAGACGGAATTTCAAGCAGTACAACATTTTGCGGCAACAACAAAACGTGAGACATTTGTTGTTTTTATGTTTATTTATTGTTTTTATGTTCAGTCTCAACTGTTACGAAGTTGATGTGCAGTTAATAAGCGCAATAAATATTTATACTGGAAAAGAAAATCGTGAGAGAATCGTGATCTCAATTCTAAGCCAAAAAATCGTGATTCTCATTTTATGCAAAATCGTGCAGCCCTAGTCCTTAGCATCTTTGGACAAATTGGTAATCATCTGACATTTCCAGCACAGACACATGTCGGTTACCAGCATTCTTTGCTTCTTTGGTGGTACTTTCAGTTGGTCAGGAACAAATAAAACACTGGAACAAGCCAAACAATAACATTTTTAAGTTATCTAAGTGAATTATATGTCATGTTTAAACTGAGTAGCGAAAGACTGCAGGGGGTCTGAAAACTATGTGCCGGGGGTTCGGTGTTCTCGCTGGCTCTGGTGAACATTGACCTCCCGGTCAGCTATCGGGCTGGTGGGTAACAGACTTCTCCAAAAATGTCAGAGCACTTTTGCAAATATGTGATGTTTTGATAAATCAAGCAGATATTTGAAGTTTACACAGCTACATTCTCACCTGAAAATAACTTAAGAGACCCAGAAAGAGTCAAATTAAAAATAAGTAGCTGCCGCCATTGTTTGAAACTGGAACTGGCTGATTCGCGCTATGAATTCTGGGATAGCTATGATACCGGGGAATGCTTCTTCTTCTTTGGCGTTTAATGGCAGCTGGCATCCTTGTAGATGCATTGCTGCCATCTTCTGTTTCAGTCCATTATTACACTCTTAAATCCTACTACTTATTCCTGTGTCTTTCAGGATCTTACAGAGCTTCAAACGACGGTAACAGGGCTATTAATTAAGTCGTCGACAAAATCGTCGGCATAATCGTGACTACTCGACTAATTGTGGCAGCCCTACTAGACGTAGAATTATTTCCCATATCTTTACAACTTAGAAGAAAATTCTAATCATTACAGAAATAATTAAACTTTTTTTAATGGTCATCTCAACTAAATTCAGAGTCTCCATGAACTTTTCAAATGAATGGAAAGTTTAAAAACCCAAGAATCTGCGTTGCACTTAAACAAATGTTCAACCAACTATGAAGTGTAATTGATTTCTATTAAAGTGGCTAAAACATGTCAGAACAACACACAGTACAGCAACTTCATTTCCATTGAAAAGATAAGTAAATCTTAAAGTTGCTCCTCTTCCCTCCCCTCTTTCCTCTCCCAGCTTTATTATATAACAGCCTGGAAGAGCCAAGAACAGGCAAGGAGAGAGGAGAAGAGGAGCAGAGGGGGGCAGCTCCTCTGACCTCCCACCAAAGGGGGGAGACACAGTGATTGAGGAGCCATCAGCTGTATGCCAGCTGCTCCTCGTGCTCCCCATCACTCCCTCCTGTCCCTCTGCCTTTTTCACCGTCATCCTCACGTCTCCCCCCCTCCTTCCGTCTCACTTACTCTCTTTCTCTGCCAGCCCATCTTGTCTCACTGGCTCAGTTTGCTCTGGCCCGTCTTCCCATTCTCCACTCCTCTGTGATCCTCTTATTCTTTGTTTCCACCAATCTCTCACTTGCAAAAATATAGTGTGCTTTGGTGACAGCTTCCTCTGTCACCTAGTTAAGAAATCCCTGAAGCCGCTTGCTTTAAAAAAGTGATAAAAGTATTCCAAGGCCATACAAAAGCCACTCTTGTCACTTTTTGTTCTATTACATCCCCTCAGGGCTTCTGTACCTCTTCCCAGCTTTTTCTTTCCCTCCATTTGGCTTTCCTTTCAGTGTCCTGCCTTCCTGACACATTTGGGTCCAGGAGAAACAGGAGGTTAAGGTAGCTGCTGTAAAGCCTGGTACCCCAGGTAGAGAAGTGACAAGAGGGAGCCAATGGACCGGGCTCCCTCCTGCCCCTTGGAGGTCGTTCACTGCAGCAGGTCACAGGTGAAAGTTTCATCCTGAAGATCAGCCGATGAGTATCACAGCTGGCTGCATGGGCCAGCGCCTCAGATATGAACTTCCCTGTTCCTCCTTTAATTATTTATCCCATTTGATGCTGATTTGGCCTTTTTTGGTGTTACACACTTTTGTGTTATACACTTCAGTGGGGTGCACAATCACTGCTGAAACTGAGGCTGATGAGTGGTAGAAGGTGGCTATTGTTACATATAAGGGTTGATCTGTTTCAGATATAAGAAAAAAATTACAAATACTTTAACTTCCAACAATTCACCCTAATCTTTTGTCCCCATGATCAATAAGGATTTTTTTTTTCTTTAAATGTTAGGCAGTGATTAGTCTATTTCCAAAGTCCAAATACATTTACTTCTTAAGATAGATCACCTGGAACCTGTGTAGAGTTTGGGATAAGGGGTATCTGTTGATAGATGTAAAGTAAAAAGACTGGGAATAATACCTGTTTCCGTCCTCTTCCTCCTCCTGCTACGGGGGGATTGTCCTTTGTGTTTACTTCATGTTTTATTCTGAAAGTTAGTTCCTCATATGCTTTCCTAGTTTTCAGTTAGCTACTGGGAATTTTCCTAAACAAAAAAAATATCAGCTGTTTTTAAAATGTATGGGTCAAGTTGGGACGCTGAGATTTATCTTACTCTTGCCACAGCCAGTGGTTCATGGAACGGACACTAAAGGATGCCTTCTGTGTATCTCTGTGATTCTGACAGCTTCTACCATCTATAGCATTTGATACCTCGGGAGTGAGAACAGGATCTGAGAAGGCCAAGCACACAGAAAGTCCCAGTGTCACAGCTAATTCATTTTTAGCAGCACCAAGAGAGAAAGTAACAACGGACAGACTGAACAGAGTTGGTAGAATCGAATGGCTTTTGGGCTCAGTGTGTAACCAAGCAGGTTACACTGCTGGGTTACTCTCTCCACAGGAGGAGAGAATAAGTTTCCAGGGCTCAACGTCAGTGAGGATCTGAGCTGGTCACAAAAGCAGTGAGACAATAACTCTTCCTTCTGCGGCTGCTGAGGAGGTTTGAGGAGATTCTATCAACGCGACTTCAAGAGTATTCTCTCTGGCTGTATCGTGATTCTGCATTGGATGGTCAGATCAGCCCAATGTATCACCAAAAAAAAAGAATGCAAAAAAAAAAACAGGTGAATTCTATATGCAAGAGTGAAACTGAGTTAAAGCAAAAGGTGTCTGTTTGTCGGTCACATTGCATTTTACGGTCTGAATTTCCACACATTCTCATGCACACACACTCATACAGTTTATAAGAGTTGATGCTCACGCAGCAATTTCTGCTCATTCAATGTTCTGTGCAGCCAGGTGGATGATTGTGTCTCTGATTGATACTCTATTTCACTGATGTCAATCTCTAGAAGACTGTTTGCTTGAATTAATAAATAATCTGTAAGTGCACAGTTTGGGTTTTGCAGAGTTTATCACATGCCGCCTTTGAAAATGTAACAGCTCAGGGAAGCCATGCACCAGATACTGGCATTGATGGAATTAGTGTTGTTATAAAAATTAACCCCTGCAAACAAGTTGCGGTCTGACCTCCGCCGACTGAAGTTTATTGCCACTGCACGCTAGGGGTGCTGTTACACAATGCTCGTCTTTACATCTGTCTGGGCATGAGCCCTGTTCGCCTTCAGATGTGCCCAGCGGTATTATGTGATCACTTCAGACAGAATGTTCAGCCGACATTTGCCTCAGCGTAGGTGTGCAGTTACATAAGAGGGAGAGGTGAGTGCAGATCTAATCACTTTATGGAGGTGTTTAACCAACCTCCTTGGGCTAGAGGATTCATAACCTCGGTGCCAAACCAGTTTTCAGGGATAACAGTCCTGGGGATTGTTATGTGAGAATCTGGAGAATCAGCCTTCTGGAGAGTTGTCTTGAAATATTTCACTCATTGTTTATTTCACTAAATAAACACTTTATGCGCTGCTATGTTTCCCATCAGCAAATATCATCCTGCCAAGTTACATAAGCTAGTCTCCAGGACAAATGCCAGGGGAAAACCTCACAACGAACACCTCAAGGTTAGATCCAGGTTATTCCAACCCAGTAACAATCCTGCTGTCACAAGGATTCTGACGTCTTAATAGAATGCTGAAATATAATCTTGTACAGGGGAACCACAGCTGAGTGTCAACGTGTGATTTTCTCCCCTCCCTGTGTAGAGTGTAAATCCAAAATTGTGCTAAGCTCATATTTCCCACCCAAACTGGTGTTTTGACAGAAAAAAGCTGCCGTGTTGCCACATCAGGGATTTCCTGTAATATAATATTGATCTCTTTGGAAAGGTTGGAGTCCATCCAGAGACTCTAGGGAATCATGGGATAGGATGTTTTGAGTCATTAATGTTCTAGGCGATGCCCCTCACAGGGTTAGGTGTGTGTGCACAATCACAAACTCAGCAACCAAAGAAGGACAGCAGGTTTTTGTGTGACTGTTAAGAACTGTAGGTCTTCAATAAAATCTTCAGAGTGGTTATTTGATACCATTAAGTAGTTTTGAAATACTATAGTTAGAAATTGAATCGCTAGCAGCTGAACACATGAACAATAGTCAGTGTTCACAACACTGAACGCTGTTTCATGAGGAATTTCGAGAGGTCAGAGAATCTCCCATTTCAACAACACTGAAGCATTTAACAGTTATCATAATCATTAACCCAGCCAGCAAAGACATTAATGTTAGACTTTTTACTGTTAGCAGTTATCCAGTAGCCACATTAGCCATCTATTAAGTTATCATTGGGTAGCGGTTAGCAGCTATTGCTAACAATAAAACTATAACATTAGAGTTAGGTAGGAAATATCCTTTCCATAGATCGAGCGTGTTAATTTAACAGGATAATTAAGTTACAGTATTTGTGCCTTAAAGGGTGTTAAGTTTCTCTTAAAAACAATGATTGAAGCTGAGAAAAGTCAGACCAGCAGATAGACAGAAACAAACAATGGCTAACTTACCAACGAAAATCACCAGATGTTCTTCCACATGCTACAGAGGGCCCCAATTTCTTAAAGGAATATATTGTAAAATTATTGTAAAATTTTCAAAATGTCTTGTTTCTTCATACTTCAACCATCCAATCAACTGAACGACGCCAAAGAAGAGGGAGTAGCAGATTAAGCTGTTTGGCATTGGCAGAGAAGATTTGGGAAGTTTTTAATAGGTGCAACCCACACTTTCAACCAACAACTCTGCTGCTCAACTAACAAATGTATTTTCCTCACAAGTGTCACCATTTAATAGGAAATAAACATGACTTCCAATGGTTTAGGAGTTGTTGCTAAAAAAGCATTTTTACAATAAAAAAATTGTCTTGAAAGCTACTTGAAAAATCAGTGATTAATGAGGATTTTTAATTGTGTAAAGACGTCAGCCTCTGCAGACGTGCATGCATTAGACAGCCTGTCTCCCCTTGAGCGATATGGCGGCAGCATTGACACGTTGTTCCAATGAACAGCTGTGACCACTGTAACATCAAGTCTGTGTGGTGATTGAACTGCCTGGATAGAACATTTAGGAGACATCACATGATATCTACTTACTAGTGATAAATACACCAGAATATTAGCTGCTACGGATGTTTCATTGAACTTTGTTGGAAACTTGCACTCTGACATGTACCTAAATAATTCAGGGTGTTGTGCCTGAAACTGAGAACACAACATGCACACTTACAGTGCAGTGTGTATACTCACAGATGAGTTATTCATAGGCACATAAGGCTTACAACCTGAAGGTCAGAATGATTGTAAGCAAAACAATTAAAAGCATGTCTTTGAAGAGCTTAATCAGTGCCAGAGATCTTCTGTGATATATTCTGCAATGAGAATGAATCCCATTTGGCTGCCGTTCCCCTAGTCCACCTCGCCAAGTGTGCATGCATTTTCAGCCTGATCGATCCTGGTGCAAATCAAACCAGAAAGCATGGCAGGGTTGTCGTGCCTCTGCGTGCTCTCAGGATGTTAATCTGTCTTACCAGGAAGATCCCGTTTAAACACACTTTGACATGGAAGCAGGGGAAACTCCTAGAGGTGCATGTACTGACTCAGGCATGAAATAGAACCCTTGTACAGCAACAATATCTAAGAGTCTGTCCTCCTTTACTTACAGAAGGAGCTGCTTTCGTCCTTTGTGCCTTCCATGGTGCCATCCGGCAGCATCTGGAGGTAGAAGCCGTGTCTGCAGTAGAGCCGCGTGACAATGCCCTTCAGCTGAGGCTCTGCAGAGCAAACACAATGTTAAACACGCTAACGTCCGAGAACACACATACACTCTCATCAGGTGACATATATTAATGCACACGGCTACCTAAGAGGCAGGTCTTAATATTTACCCAGCGAAACAGTCAAACAGTGAAGTGTGTGTACTCGTATATGCGTGTGTGACTGTGGCCTTCAACACGATTGATGGGACCTCGGCGTTGGGTTAAAACATGCATCTTTCACAGAGAGGCTCAAGCGAGGGAGGCAAGCTGTTTAAGATGCTTTATTCCGTGTGCGTTTTTGCATTCGTGCACGAGAGGCCTCGCAGCAGCACGTCACTTCAAAAGGTGACCACTTCTAACACGCGTAGAAAAGTGTTAGAACTTCAAGGTCAGCTGTTTGAGGAATACTAAAGGAAAACATATCTACGAGAGCAGGATTATTAATTTTTTATTAGTATTTTTGTCAAAAGATTTGTTTTAGACGTGTAGTAAATTTCACTGAGGTAAAGCCTTTGTGGTATATCAGCCCGAAACACTAATCTTGTTGTAGACTAGAAGCTGTAGCTCCTTGGGTGGCCACTCAAAACTGCTTCCTAGCAAGTTAATCCCCACAGACCCACATATTAAGTTAAATGTCACCTGGTATGCTGTTGGTCTGTTGATTAATCGGTGGATATGTGT
>NW_024582640.1:454844-468407 GCF_018398535.1 Haplochromis burtoni | reverse complement strand
TAAAGCGTTTTGAAGTAAGAGCTGAATAAAGAAAAGAGGCACAATCTTTTTGGTCCAACACTAATGGATTCCTAAAAAAAACAGGAAAGCGTCATATTGACACAACTGACTTAGACACATCCTCTAACGCTTGGAGCATTTTGACACTTGTAGTACATCTGCGATCAAAACCGATGCCGTGTGCGACTGAAATTATTTGTTTGCTTTGTGACTCGAACATCTTTCAGGAAATCCATGAATTGAAGCTGATTACTTCTTAAATGTTCAACCCCCACTATATCTGTGAATTAGTCAAAAGACTTGTGATGTGTAATCCTTGCCTTCATGCTGACAGCGTGACACAACATGTTTGGGAGCTTTTCATTAGAGGCTCCAGCCTCAGCGGCAAGATTGAGTCGCTGTAACTACTAAAAGATAAGAGCTCATCCATCCAACGCTGGCTGACTAAACACAGAAGGTCAAACGCAGAGTGAGGTAATCTGTAATATCCTGAGTGTTAATCCCAAATTAAGCTTCAGCCCACACACCAGGCCATGTGCTGCTTAACACATCTGCTACAGGGAAGGGCAGAGCCCGGTGACAAACGGGCACGAGGTGGGAGGCTGACGCTGACCTTTTGCGTGACTCTGCCTCCGTGTGGATATTTGGTGATGATGCTGTGTTTCAAAACATAGGAAGTGCTGCTTGGACACAAGGAGACTGCTGATGCATGTGCAGAGCAGAGATATTGTATTTACACACACGTAGAGCATCGCTTGAGCTAAAATGAGGAGAAATTGCCTTGAGTCATACCTCAGGCAGGATGTTAGTTAAACCGAGAGTTTAAATACACACAAACACACACACACACACTTAGAAACAGATCCAGAGTGATGCTGCAGAAAAAGGCGAACATTACCAACAAAGTCAAACTAAATACAGACACGTTTTTTATAATATTTAGAAATTAGGGTTTGCATTTTCTCTTTAAAATAAAATTGAAGTCACTGAAGCTGCATTTGTTTGCAGTTCAAAGATTCACCCTGATACTGAAGAAACCTTTTATGCAATCACACATTTAGTTTTTGAAACACTTCGTCTTGGATCGAGTTAAGAGTCGAAGGAGGAATGTATCACGCACTTATAATGGCTGCACTGCATGCCTGAGGGTATTTAAAGATTACACTCAGCTGATAGCCAAGCAGCTGATTAATCAGCAAGTGGCTGTAAAGTTATTAAAGGGGACCTAGTTTCTGTCATAAATATACTGCTATAGCTCTGCATGCTCATATTAAAGATAGCTTCAAATAATGAGGTCAGTCTATGTACAAGTACTCTCAATGATTCAAAAGCTCATGCTTCAGAAAGTTTTTTCTACTTTTGGATCTGTGTGACATCAGCGAGAAGGGGTGGTTGTCTCTAACGTGGTCATTTCCACCGCAGCCCCACAACCTACAGTTCAGCCAGCAGAGAAGATCATATGAAGTTGGTTCAGACAATGAGTGAACTGAGGGCCTGCACAAAGGCCCACAAGAAGAAAACAGAAACGGAAATGAGCACAGTAAATGAGACAGACAAGTCAGCTAATAAAGACGTAACTTCAGTTCTCTGAAATAATCCTCTGACGTCAAAAGAGAAAAATGAATAATCCTGGAGCTATGATTATAAAGAGTTTAGTTTTCTTATTAAAAAAGTTTCTTTTTGTCTGTTTATGAGAACATTTTCATGTCAGTCCTCAGCTTTCTCCCTCATTTCCTGTCTCTCAGCAGAGCTCCCATCAAGCTAGGACAAAAAAAAAAAGCTTGCATCACAACTTTCATGTCCTCATTGGTGCAGTGTGCTTCATTTAACCCAGACCAAAGGAAAGATATAAAGATATGAATCATATTCCCACTGATGTTTTATAAACAAAGTTATTAAGTAATGCAGCTTTCTTGATGTAATCCTTCATCCTCGATGCCTCATCAGGACCCTCATGACTCACAGCGGATCACGCTGCTCTTCCTGTGCTTTCCACTCATGCTAAAATCACACATCTGCTATCACATAACATCGTGGTTTTCTTTTTGCTTTTAGACTGCACCACAGTAAACAAAATGACATTTGGAAATATAGTCTCAGTCCAGTTGTTTCTCACCAGGTTCCAATTGGTAGCTATCTCACCTGTCCAAACAAACCAGTCAGGTGTGAAAATGCTTTTAGTCATCTGCAAAGCTCTAAAAACGCACACTTTATACCATCTTCTAGTCCCTTTATTCATTTCCTTTGTAATGCAGACTATCTTTTTGAATTTTTTTGTCCCCCAGGACATCTTCACAGAGCCTATACACAGCTGATTGCAGATGTTTCACGCAGGTCACAGAAATATGAAAACAAGTGGTGTGTGGGCTCTTCTTGCGTGAGCCATTGTTTGTCCTTCCTCCAGTTACAGAGAAAAGTTATAACCTATAAAGAACGAAGTGTGTTCAAATCAATAAAAATCATCCACAGCAGCCATTGTTGTCTTTTCACCCTTTTGCCTCTTTGTGTTGAACTCCAATGTCAGTTCCTTTCCCGTTCAGGCCAGTTTTTTAACCAATCAGCATTCAACCTAAGAACATCCCCGTTAAGCTACTACTTGGGTTTTGTAGGACTGCAAGCAAACACTTTGGCAAATCCTGCATACGGTAAGTGGCACCACTTGTCCAGGACTCCTGGTGAGTTGAGGGCAAAGACTGAATCAAGCTTGGGTTTAACTGAAGGAGACATTTTTAAAGCTCCTACTGACATCTACTTGTTTTTGTTTTTGTTTTAATTACAACTCTGCTGAGTTTCCCTTGGATTTCTATTGTTGGCAGTGTGGAAAAGCCTCTTACAGCTAAAAAAAATTCGCGCTTGTGCGGACAGCAGTCACTCTGTCCCATCAGAATGTATCCCCGGGAAAATCGCAGCATTAGTCGACAGATAACAGAGTTTGCGAATCATATCCTGCAACGCAAGAGCATGTGGCTGTGCGTGTGTTTATACAGACGAGGATTTGTGCTCGTAATCCCACAGACATTCAACGCCAATTATGGAGTGACCTTAATAAAGAGCGGGATTAATTTCACTTATTAAGAATTTCAAACATCAAAGTCACCCTGAACCCTCCAGCTGCCCGATGCCTCGAGTCAGATGACAACTGGGCAATAGCTAGTGTTATTTTCACGGCCATTACACACTGCAATTCTTAAAGTTTGTGTGTGTGTGTGTTTTGACAGCTCCAACAGAATGGACTTGGCTGAAGAAGCAGAGATGGTCTGCCAAGGATCGTGTCTGTCTTTCAGTCATCAAACACACACCAGACACACACAGTAGAAATATTTCTCTCTCCTTGACTGTCTTTCCCATCTTAAGTGTCCTCACAGCAATCTACATTGGTCAATTCAAAGATTTCTTTCTAATTTTCCCCTCTTTTTCTTCTCTCTTCTTTGAGCGCTCCTTTTTTTCCTGCATCTTTGCTTTTCTCTATCTTCACTCATCTCATCCCAAAAACTGCATGCCTAGCCTGCAGGGAAATCCTTACTTTTGCTGTTTTTAAATAGTGAAGCAGTGAGGAAAAGGGGGAACAGCACTTTATCGGCAGCAGAGAGTGCTGAATGACAGACTGTCACTCAGAGGAAGAGGAGCGGGCAGGAAGAGGAGTTAGATGTAGCAAGGCAGACATGGTGAAGAAGAAAGAGCGAGAAAGATATCTATGATTGGACCATAATGTGTTTTCATGTGTTCCCCACAGGTATTAAGTTCACTGGGAAACACTAAAGATACTGATGTTTCATTTATCCTTCCACTGTAACTCTTTTCTTTTCCTTTAGGCACATTAAAGACTGCCAAAGCTCTTGAAGCTGATGGCACTGCGGCGAGAGCTGATGATTATACTTCCATCTGTTTGTTGAGTCGTCTTCTTACGCGTTCTCTGTTCCGTCTCTGTCAGCAGCGGCACAGTCAAACTCCAGGGAGCACAGATGTGCAACATCACTTATGAAATATGGTCATTGTAGTTCATTAACTCTTGGAACAATTAAAAGAAAAACCTTCCCTGGGAGAAAATCCGCAGCTTTATACATCACATTCAAAAAGACACACTCAAAAACCATCTATGACGAACCTACGTCTTAATGTTGCACAAGGCTTTAATTAAAGGATGAAGTTTGTTGATATGTGTTGTTGCATTGCATTATGTCATGTTATGTTATGAATGCAACAGTGGATTCATTTACCCTGCGGAATATAAAACCTTCATTCAATTAGATGAACTGAATAGAAAAAAATATTAAATTATCCCTGTCTTTCGTTAATAACATGCCTTTGTATCTTTTTACTGTCTTGCACAAATTATGAACTTTTAAGTTTTATTGTTAAGTGAATAAAACTTAAAGGTTCATAATTCGTTGCTTGTACAAATAACCTAGAGTCATTTTTTCACCTGTCAAGCTAAACCTGGACAAGCGGTGGTATGTACGAGCAACAGAAAAATTGCAGTTCTAGTTGAACACTAATACCAGAAATACGGAGCCCTGCAGGGGACATGGGAGAAAAAAAAAATTAAGACAGACTTTTGCGAGATCCCGAGTTTGTTTTGCGAGATCTCGCAAAAGTTGAATTCCAACAATGGCGGCAGCTACTTAGTTGTAATATTACTCTTTCTGGGTCACAAAATACACTTTTAAGATATTTTGAGGCGTGAATGTAGTTGTGTAAACATCAGATACCTGCTCGGTTTACAAGACATCACATATTTGCAAAAGAGCTCCGAGGTTTTTGGAGATCTGACACCCACTAGCTCGAAGCTAACGGGAGGTCGAGACCTACTACAGCCGGGAGGAACACCGCTTTCCCGGCACATCGTGCCTCGACCTCCCGAGCTTCGAGCTGGCGGCCTCCGAAGAATGCGGCTAAAACTTTTGCAAGATCTCGCAAAACGTTTGCGAGATCCCGAGTTTGTTTTGCAAGATCTCGCAAAAGTCCATCTTAATTATTTTTTTTCTCCCATGTCCCCTGCAGGGCTCCGTACAGAAATCCTGACAGGAAGTGTGTGAATCTTTTCCACTTACTACCAGTTATTCAAAGCTTTATATTTTTAATTTAGTTGCATCTTTTTATTAAGATGTGACTAAAAGTTTAGTGGGGGAAATGAACTGCATTAAAAGTCGGGGCTGTTTCTATCCATAGCCTCCAAGTGCAACTGTAAAGTCGCATTGCCTCTGAAACACCTACTGTAACTCAGTGAGCTGGCTGACAGATTGTTCTTTGTGCCGCGTGACAGGTGGAAACAAAAAACAGGTATTTACTCCTCGAGGCTGAGCAGCAGTGCAGCAGTAATTTACAGCTGCATGCTGTTCATGTGAAAGAGTGTCGTCTTTACCATCCACGCTTGCTCTTGCCATTGTGTCATGCAGTGGCAAGAGTACCAGGGGCTTTTCCAGGGTTTTTGTAAATAGGGCAGCGAGGCCAAGACACAAAAATGAAGTTAGAAATTTGACGAGTTGTTTGTGGACAGACTTCCTGCCTCCATAATCATGCATTAGGAGAAAACAATGTCTCACACATCCTTTGTTTTAAGTGCACCTTTGTAAAGGAGTAAGAGACACATACATAATATCTTATCTAGTTCTATTTCACGCCTGTAATTTCTCGCCAAGACAAGTGAACCAAACCCCTCTTGCAGCCAGGGCCCTGCATCTCACATCTTCATCAGCAAACTTGGTTTGTTCGGTTCTTTCATGCCATAAATCAGTTTCTCTGTTTATCCCATCCAGTGTGCAAGGATCACTTCCTCCTATCTCTCTTCCATCATGTACAGCTCTGTGGGTACTGTAATTCAGTCCTTGGTCACCGCTACTTAACACGTCATGCTTCTGCACACTGGTCCCCGAAACACTCCTCGGCTTCTCCTCAGATAATAAGCTTGTAACTCCCCACTGACTCTAATATTGTCTTCCTCACCACTAGCATGAAAGCCTGATGCTATTAATCCATGGACATATGGATTTTACAACTGCTAGTATTTCATCTCCCAGCATTTATTGCAGCCATTGGTAAACGCTCGGCAGCAGCCGCAAAAGCAATAACACATCCTGTATTGAAATAGGAACAAGTGGAGTATGATTTTTCAAATCACAATAAAAGCCTTTTTATTTCTTTTTTTTTAATGCTCCTCCAGAAAGCTGAAAAACATTCAGATGAGAAAGTGCCACACGAGTTCCTGTGTTTTCATATTCACATTAAGAGTGCTGCTAAATTGCATAAAATTAAGGGGTTCACGGTGGCCCCAGCTGACAGTGAATAATGGGGATAGAGGTGGGGAGAGCCTATATGGTAATGGCCATATTTACAAGGAGCATCAATCATCTCCAAACCGCCAGACGCCTCATCCCTCATAGGATGGAGAGCGAGAAAGGGGCGGGATGCCTTCAAAGCAAACTGTTTCTCCCTCTTTCCCCTTCAATCTCTCTCTCTTTCTCTCTCTCTCCCACTGCGGTCCAACTTCAGCTTTTAGGAAAATCAATACTGACAAAACCGATGAATTGCGATCCTGCTTAAAGTTTACCAGGCCCGCACTTAAGACATGTTGTTGGTTGTAATTAAAATTACAAAAATAACACAATTTAAAAGGAAGTAGAAAAAAAAAAAGAAAACCAAGAAAGCACAGTGGCTAGCTGAGAAGTGGAGAAGAAGTGGGTACCCAGTAAATCTGCAGGGAAAGTAACTGCTCAGGAAGGCAAGATTAAATTAACGTGTGTGTGAAAATCTGATTCTGATGTGTCAGACTCTGTATTGCAGAGGAGAGATCAATGCCCCCACACAAACAGCAGCAGAAAGAGCTGAGGAGAACAGAATGTCAGCTGGCTCGAAAAGCTGGCCGCTATCATCATTATTAGCTCATTATTGAGCCAGTTCTCTTATTATACCTTAAGTGTGTGTCTTTTGGAAGCTGTGATATGAAGATAGACAGTTAGCGTGTGAAACTGTAATGCGTGGACTTTTTGGAGTGAGAGTGAAGCTACAATTAAGCCATGAATTTTACTTTTTCGTGTGTGAGATAGTCTTCTCATTACATTTCGGACACAAAACAAGTCAACAGTCAAATCGAGCAAACACAGCATCAGAATCAGAATCAGAATCAGAATCAGAATCAGAAGGGTTTATTGCCAAATGTTGAGCAGGTTTACAACATTAGGAAATTGCTGCGGTGCTTCAGTGCAAACATGGTGTCATAAATAAGCACTTAAATAGACATGGAAAAAATAAAAGTAGGGATAAGAATTAAAAGTGCTACGTGGAAAGATATGTGCATGAGATATACATGAGATATATACATGAGATAAGAATTAAGAGTGCTACGTTGAAAGATATATACATGAGTGCAGGTGGTGATCAGTGCCAAACATGGAATGATGCAGTGAACACAGCGTAGGGTCATGTGTTAGTGGTGGGAACAGTCATATGGTTATTGTTCATGTGTCCACGCAGGGGGAAGAAACTGTTCTTATGGCGAGAGGTTCTGGTGCAATGGACCGGAGCCTCCTGCCTGAGGGGAGCAGGTCAAACAGACTGTGTCCAGGGTGAGAAGGGTCAGCTGAGATCCGAGCTGCACGCCGCAGTGTCCTGGAGGTGTACAGGTCCTGCAGAGATGGGAGTCTGCAGCCAATCACCTTCTCAGCAGAGCGCACAACACGCTGCAGTCTCTGTTTGTCCCTGATAGTGGCTCCAGCGTACCACACGGTGATGGAGGAGGTGAGGATGGACTCGATGATTGCGGTGTAGAATTGCATCATCGTCCGTGTTGGCAGGTTGAATTTCTTCAGCTGCCTCAGGAAGTACATCCTCTGCTGGGCTTTCTTGATGACGGAGGTGATGGTGGGCTCCCACTTCAGGTCCTGGGTGATGGTGGTACCCAGGAAGCGGAATGAGTCCACAGAGGTGATGGGGGTGTCAGTTTTCTTGATGACGGAGGTGATGGTGGGCTCCCACTTCAGGTCCTGGGTGATGGTGGTACCCAGGAAGCGGAATGAGTCCACAGAGGTGATGGGGGTGTCAGTCAGGATGATGGGGGGGAGTGGGGCTGTGTGCTTCCTGAAGTCCACAATAATCTCCACTGTCTTCTGGGCATTCAGCACCAGGTTGTTGTGGCTGCACCAGGATCACCAGACGTTCAACCTCCCTCCTGTAGGCAGACTCGTCCCCGTCCGAGATGAGTCCAATAACGGTGGTGTCATCTGCAAACTTGATTAGCTTGACAGACTGGTGGGTGGAGGTGCAGCAGTTGGTGTACAGGGAGAAGAGCAGAGGAGAAAGAACACAGCCCTGAGGGGAGCCGGTGCTGATGGTCCGGGAGTCCGAGACATTCTTTCCCAGCCTCACATGCTGCTTCCTGTCTGTCAGGAAGTCAGTGATCCACCGGCAGATGGGATCAGGCACATTCATCTGGGAAAGCTTGCTCGGAGATGGTCTGGAAGGATGGTGTTGAAGGCAGAGCTGAAGTCCACAAACAGGATCCTGGCGTAGGTTCCTGGGGAGTCCAGATGCTGCAGGATGAAGTGTAGGGCCATGTTGATGGCGTCGTCTACAGACCTGTTGGCTCTGTATGCAAACTGCAGGGGGTCCAGGAGGGGGGCCGTGAGGGTCTGAGATGGGAGAGAACTAGGCGCTCAAATGACTTCATGACCACAGATGTCAGAGCCACGGGTCTGTAGTCATTTAGTCCAGTGATCCTAGGTTTCTTGGGGACAGGGATTATGGTGGAGGACTTGAAGCAGGCAGGCACATGACATGCCTGCAGTGAGGAGTTGAAAATGCCAGAAAAGAGAAGCTGCTTTAGAAGAATATACTAAAAGCTATGAGGAATACTTCACACTATTTATAAACGGTGTAAGAACATGTTTTCTCTTCTGACATGAGCAGAGGTGGATGACCAGTTTAGACCGATGCGTACCCTCGTGTATATGCTAGTTTTCCTACTCCTCACGCTGGCTTCAGAAAGATCACACTACTCTCCTCACAGACAATCTGCAAAACTGTGTCCTATAAATCACATTTTATTCAGAACCAGAGATGGGCAGTAACGCGTTAAAAGTTCTGCGTTACTGTAATCTGATTACTTTTTTCAAGTAACAAGTAAAGTAAGGGATTACTGTTGCAAAAAAATTAAAGTAAGCCCACTGCATTACTAAACCATGATTTTGTTTGTGGGAGTGTCTCATGACGATGACGTACGAGCGTCTGATGTCCAAGGCAGCAACATGTAGGTCAACAATGGATAATATGGAGAGCGGGAGAGAGTACGACCATGCAGCGTTGAAAGCTTGAAAGTACTGACATTACTTTGAGTTTGATTCTGTAAAAAGTGACAAAAACATTAGCGTCCACTGTGCACTCTGCATGCTAACACTTTTTTCATTTGATTCAATTTTATATGACGGATTATGCAGAACAAATAGAATTGAGCTGAAAGGTCTGTTGCTTTATTACATATTCAGGTTGTGTATCATGTTTTTAAAAAGTAACTAAGTAATAAAGAGACTCATTACTTTTGAAAATAAGTCATCAGTAAAGTATCGGGATTACTTTCTTGGAGAAGTAATCAGTAATTAGTAACTAATTACTATTTTCAAGTAACTTGACCAACATTGCTCAGGACCAGTACAGCCAAAAGAAGTCTGTTAACCCTATCTGTGGAAAATGTAATGCAGGGAGAGCATCAGCAAGACTCCAGCACAGTACAGAACAGGCATCAGGCAGTCACAGCATGAAAAGATGCACTTGGTATCGGTGGGTTGCAAAGCAGCTTGCAGATCCAACTTTATGCAATCTACAGCAGCTTAAACACTGCACCCTATATGAGATTTAACATTCTGATGCATAGAAGGTGTCGGTAGGTGTCGGTTGAGCAAGCAGCTGACGTGAGCTGGCATTAACGTCAGATGAGCCGTTGGTATTGTGGCTGAGCATGAGTGGTGGCCTGTGGTGGCTTGTATCTACTTATTTGCCAAATCAAAACATAATGAGCAAAACATGATAGCATGCAATTCTGTAAAATGGTAAAATGGTTTAATTAAGTTGTTTTCCTATATGTCCTAATAAGAAATAACTGCTGCTTCTGGGGTCATATTAGATTATAAAAAACACAACTGACACACTGGACAGAATATTTTAGATGTTGCAATATTTACTATGAACTAAAACCTCTCTCTACCCTTAGAAAAAGTCATTTGCTTTTGTACTTCTGAACAAATTATTAGTATGCAAGAATCATTTTGAGAAAATATGTTACACTGAACACTGGGACAGCGAATAAATTGTGCCCTCCAGGATTTTCCAATATGAATATAATGGCTATGAATGCTGGCTGTGTTCTACAGTATTAAAAGAAATTGAACTCCTCACTACATTGACAAAGCAACCACACCTGGACAAGCACAAATTGATCCAATGCACACAACAAGAAAAACGGTGACCAGGAACTAGGAACTACTTGAACAGAGAGCGACACAATACACACATTTATAGGGCAGAGAGAGCGAGACATTGTGGATTAATTAGAAAAGCAATGGGTGAACTTTTTCAGTCTGCACTCTAAAGCTTAATGATTTAAAGCTTAAATGAATGGCCTAATGATTAAGTCAGAGAGAGAGTGAGAGAGAGAGACGAGACAGAAACAAAAGCAGCTGTCTCAGAAAATGAGTGAGGCAGAGTATATGGAGAGGAAGATAAGGAAAGGGGATAAAGAACAAGATAGAAAATGGGATGAAAAGGAGAAAGAGTGGGACAAAGACGGTGGGCATAAATCAAGAAAAGAGCAAAGATGAAGGAGGAGGAAGGGGGAGGGCACTGTCTGTGCGTTTGCAAAATATGCACAAAGATGTGGGGAGTACAAGAAAGGCAAACATAAAAGTTAAAGAGAAGTTAGGGGCCCAGGTGGGTGCAGAGAGGAAAACCGTCGGAAGTGAAAAGAGAAATAAAGCTACCAACCCAGCATGAAAAACAAATTAGTATCTTAGTAAGTGTTTATATGATACTTTACATTTATTTGTAATTATTCATCTCTGGTTCTTTTCCATAATGTGTCTTTTGTCTCCCCTTACCCCTAACCAGTCCCAGCAGTTCCCGTCCCTAAGCCTGATTCTGCCGGAGCTGTCTTCCTGTTAACACTGAGTTTTTCCTTCCCACTGTCGTCAAGTACTTGCTGGGTCCCTTTGGAGCCATTAGCGGGTCGTCTGATTGCTGGTGCGTTCTCTGTATTATTGTAGAGTCTTCACTTTACAATATAAAGCACTTTGAGGTGACTGTTCTTATGATTTGGAGCTTTATAAAGAAAATGGAACTGAATTCAAACTAAACCGCTACATCACATTGCTTTACATGCGTAGACATTTGAAATCACCATTGATTATATTGCCAGGAAGCCTCTTCCACTGAGTAAAATTCATGTGTCAATTGTCAGTGTCTTAAAAATCCTGACTGATAAATTCTGCGATCAATGTTTGGTGAATCTGAAACTCAAAATGTTGATTAAATGGCCATTGTCTGCTACGGAGAAATCCTCAGTAGATGGCCTCCAAAAATGAGTAAAATATGTTGGCTGTAGATATAACATGTTTGTTAATCCCTTTTGGATTAAAGACAAACAGCTGCATGTCCCACTGATTCATCTTAAATCCACTGCAGTGCAATGCAGAGGCAAAATTATGAAAATGTGCCACCGCCAAATCTGAATGAATAAATATAGCTATAGATAGTAAACGCTAGGTAATGCTAATTAGCATGTGTGCAAAGCAGGCAATAACCCCACGAATCAAAAGTCAAGAAGCTCAAAAGTTCTGCACTTAAATTGTTTCTAATTAGCAAGTGAAAACTTGGCAGTGGACATTAAAGCACTCCAACTACTAAAACGGTGGTTCCGGTTTTATTACCTGATCTCAAGGTCCTGTTTACAGGTTCTAAAACTAAAGTGTGAAAATCGAGTTTTAGTGCCACTGCTATTTCTGTTCTGTCCCATATTCATGAGGTGTAAATGAGCCCCAACAGCTTGGGTTTTAAGTAGGCAGTTGCAGGTCATTTAAGGTATTTTATGATTGGTTCCTTCAGTTTGATTAGTTAACATAAAACTGGCAGTGACATTAAAATCAACTATAAACGTGTTCCGGTTATTCTGATAATCCTGTAAGTTTAACTGTGTGAACGGTTTAGTGCCACTGCTACTCTTCCCATATCGGTTATAGCCAAGCTGGTTTTAGCAGTTGCAGGCATTTAGGTATTTTGTTTCCTTTGACTTTTTAATTCCAAGTGCTGTCCCAGATAGGAGTGCTGTCCATTACAGCCGGAATTGTGCCTAATGCTAAGTAGATAGAAATAATGCTGGTGGTGGTGTAGTGTATGGGCTTTTAACACATCCTAATATCCTGTTCTGTTCTGGGTTGGTGTTCATAATGGGCACGTAACCTATGTGACCCAAAAGCTCAGACATATGACTGCTGCAAACACTCAACGTTAGACAGGGTTTTTTCTACTCTTGGCGCTCTACGACAGCAGATATCCCTAATGTGTTCATTTCAAGCACACAACATTGATTTGGAAAATCCTGCAAAGAGAAAGAGAGCTAAACCAGCCTGCTTCCAACATAAGATGATGTCGGAATGATCATCTTATGCAAACTGTAGTCCAAGATAAATCCGGATTGTTTGAACTATTAACCAGGCCAAGCTGCTCTAGAGTCCAAGAATAACAAATAATAGCCTCAGATGAGCATAACTGGTCTCTTTTAAGAAAATGGTTGCTGTGCTTAAATATTGTAAAATTGAGGATTTTACTGAATGGCTGAGTTTAGATGTTGGATGATTGGTTGTGTTGGAGGATTTCCTGAAAAACGTCATTTTTTCTTCTCCAGACCTACTAATGAACCAAACTAGAGCTACAGAAACTTGCACAACACTGAGGACTTTTGCTATTTATTAGGGAAACCAGCATTTCTTGAATAAAATCAAATAAAAACGGCAAGATTAAAATGAGTCAGTCTCCCAATACTATGTCTTTATTGTAAATGCCTGCGCTAGAGGCCTGATCGAAGACAACACAGAGATAGAGAGCAATGTGAGTCAGCCAGTGCAGAGGTTTTCAGTATCCCAGGACCCTTCTTTACTGATGTTAATTAGAGTAACGATCAGGAGGAAGACTGTGCCCACCCAGGCCAGGACCCAATATCACCTGAGGGGGAAGGAGAAAGGACAAAGAGACAAGGGCGAGGAAGAAAAGGAGGCAATCGACAAGGAAGGAAACAAGGGGGAGAAAATTAAGCAGTTAGGAAGGAGAGAAGTGGGAAAGGAGCGAGAGAAGAGGGTGACAATGACTGATGGGCGGACTATTGTGGAGAAACACTGCAAACGTGTGCAATGGACTTGGGAAGGAAAATGAGAAGGAAAATGAGAAGGCAGAGCAGTTTGAAAGCACAAGAAGAATCAATGGGGGGAAAACGATGAGGAGGAGAAAGAAAAGAAGGGAAGAGCACCACGAGGAAGTGCAACATGAAAAGGAAGAAGAGGAGAGGAGGGACAAGTATCTCTCCAGACA
>NW_024582640.1:427582-454819 GCF_018398535.1 Haplochromis burtoni | reverse complement strand
GAGGACTTGAAGCAGGCAGGCACATGACATGCCTGCATTGAGGAGTTGAAAATGCCAGAAAAGAGAAGCTGCTTTAGAAGAATATACTAAAAGCTATGAGGAATACTTCACACTATTTATAAACGGTGTAAGAACATGTTTTCTCTTCTGACATGAGCAGAGGTGGATGACCAGTTTAGACCGATGCGTACCCTCGTGTATATGCTAGTTTTCCTACTCCTCACGCTGGCTTCAGAAAGATCACACTACTCTCCTCACAGACAATCTGCAAAACTGTGTCCTATAAATCACATTTTATTCAGAACCAGAGACGGGCAGTAACGCGTTAAAAGTTCTGCGTTACTGTAATCTGATTACTTTTTTCAAGTAACAAGTAAAGTAAGGGATTACTGTTGCAAAAAAATTAAAGTAAGCCCACTGCATTACTAAACCATGATTTTGTTTGTGGGAGTGTCTCATGACGATGACGTACGAGCGTCTGATGTCCAAGGCAGCAACATGTAGGTCAACAATGGATAATATGGAGAGCGGGAGAGAGTACGACCATGCAGCGTTGAAAGCTTGAAAGTACTGACATTACTTTGAGTTTGATTCTGTAAAAAGTGACAAAAACATTAGCGTCCACTGTGCACTCTGCATGCTAACACTTTTTTCATTTGATTCAATTTTATATGACGGATTATGCAGAAAAAATAGAATTGAGCTGAAAGGTCTGTTGCTTTATTACATATTCAGGTTGTGTATCATGTTTTTAAAAAGTAACTAAGTAATAAAGAGACTCATTACTTTTGAAAATAAGTCATCAGTAAAGTATCGGGATTACTTTCTTGGAGAAGTAATCAGTAATTAGTAACTAATTACTATTTTCAAGTAACTTGACCAACATTGCTCAGGACCAGTACAGCCAAAAGAAGTCTGTTAACCCTATCTGTGGAAAATGTAATGCAGGGAGAGCATCAGCAAGACTCCAGCACAGTACAGAACAGGCATCAGGCAGTCACAGCATGAAAAGATGCACTTGGTATCGGTGGGTTGCAAAGCAGCTTGCAGATCCAACTTTATGCAATCTACAGCAGCTTAAACACTGCACCCTATATGAGATTTAACATTCTGATGCATAGAAGGTGTCGGTAGGTGTCGGTTGAGCAAGCAGCTGACGTGAGCTGGCATTAACGTCAGATGAGCCGTTGGTATTGTGGCTGAGCATGAGTGGTGGCCTGTGGTGGCTTGTATCTACTTATTTGCCAAATCAAAACATAATGAGCAAAACATGATAGCATGCAATTCTGTAAAATGGTAAAATGGTTTAATTAAGTTGTTTTCCTATATGTCCTAATAAGAAATAACTGCTGCTTCTGGGGTCATATTAGATTATAAAAAACACAACTGACACACTGGACAGAATATTTTAGATGTTGCAATATTTACTATGAACTAAAACCTCTCTCTACCCTTAGAAAAAGTCATTTGCTTTTGTACTTCTGAACAAATTATTAGTATGCAAGAATCATTTTGAGAAAATATGTTACACTGAACACTGGGACAGCGAATAAATTGTGCCCTCCAGGATTTTCCAATATGAATATAATGGCTATGAATGCTGGCTGTGTTCTACAGTAATTACAAAAATGATTCACTACATTGACAAAGCAACCACACCTGGACAAGCACAAATTGATCCAATGCACACAACAAGAAAAACGGTGACCAGGAACTAGGAACTACTTGAACAGAGAGCGACACAATACACACATTTATAGGGCAGAGAGAGCGAGACATTGTGGATTAATTAGAAAAGCAATGGGTGAACTTTTTCAGTCTGCACTCTAAAGCTTAATGATTTAAAGCTTAAATGAATGGCCTAATGATTAAGTCAGAGAGAGAGTGAGAGAGAGAGACGAGACAGAAACAAAAGCAGCTGTCTCAGAAAATGAGTGAGGCAGAGTATATGGAGAGGAAGATAAGGAAAGGGGATAAAGAACAAGATAGAAAATGGGATGAAAAGGAGAAAGAGTGGGACAAAGACGGTGGGCATAAATCAAGAAAAGAGCAAAGATGAAGGAGGAGGAAGGGGGAGGGCACTGTCTGTGCGTTTGCAAAATATGCACAAAGATGTGGGGAGTACAAGAAAGGCAAACATAAAAGTTAAAGAGAAGTTAGGGGCCCAGGTGGGTGCAGAGAGGAAAACCGTCGGAAGTGAAAAGAGAAATAAAGCTACCAAATACCCAGCACTGAAACATACAACATTACCAGTAAGTCTTAGTAAGTGTTTATATGATACTTTACATTTATTTGTAATTATTCATCTCTGGTTCTTTTCCATAATGTGTCTTTTGTCTCCCCTTACCCCTAACCAGTCCCAGCAGTTCCCGTCCCTAAGCCTGATTCTGCCGGAGCTGTCTTCCTGTTAACACTGAGTTTTTCCTTCCCACTGTCGTCAAGTACTTGCTGGGTCCCTTTGGAGCCATTAGCGGGTCGTCTGATTGCTGGTGCGTTCTCTGTATTATTGTAGAGTCTTCACTTTACAATATAAAGCACTTTGAGGTGACTGTTCTTATGATTTGGAGCTTTATAAAGAAAATGGAACTGAATTCAAACTAAACCGCTACATCACATTGCTTTACATGCGTAGACATTTGAAATCACCATTGATTATATTGCCAGGAAGCCTCTTCCACTGAGTAAAATTCATGTGTCAATTGTCAGTGTCTTAAAAATCCTGACTGATAAATTCTGCGATCAATGTTTGGTGAATCTGAAACTCAAAATGTTGATTAAATGGCCATTGTCTGCTACGGAGAAATCCTCAGTAGATGGCCTCCAAAAATGAGTAAAATATGTTGGCTGTAGATATAACATGTTTGTTAATCCCTTTTGGATTAAAGACAAACAGCTGCATGTCCCACTGATTCATCTTAAATCCACTGCAGTGCAATGCAGAGGCAAAATTATGAAAATGTGCCACCGCCAAATCTGAATGAATAAATATAGCTATAGATAGTAAACGCTAGGTAATGCTAATTAGCATGTGTGCAAAGCAGGCAATAACCCCACGAATCAAAAGTCAAGAAGCTCAAAAGTTCTGCACTTAAATTGTTTCTAATTAGTAAGTGAAAACTTGGCAGTGGACATTAAAGCACTCCAACTACTAAAACGGTGGTTCCGGTTTTATTACCTGATCTCAAGGTCCTGTTTACAGGTTCTAAAACTAAAGTGTGAAAATCGAGTTTTAGTGCCACTGCTATTTCTGTTCTGTCCCATATTCATGAGGTGTAAATGAGCCCCAACAGCTTGGGTTTTAAGTAGGCAGTTGCAGGTCATTTAAGGTATTTTATGATTGGTTCCTTCGTTGTTGACTCTGGTTTTCAATATTTCATTTAACTAATTTGGTGCTTGTATCCCAGCATGGACACCAGGAGCAACGTGCTGTCCAGTTCAACAGCCGGAATTGTGCCTAATGCTAAGTAGATAGAAATAATGCTGGTGGTGGTGTAGTGTATGGGCTTTTAACACATCCTAATATCCTGTTCTGTTCTGGGTTGGTGTTCATAATGGGCACGTAACCTATGTGACCCAAAAGCTCAGACATATGACTGCTGCAAACACTCAACGTTAGACAGGGTTTTTTCTACTCTTGGCGCTCTACGACAGCAGATATCCCTAATGTGTTCATTTCAAGCACACAACATTGATTTGGAAAATCCTGCAAAGAGAAAGAGAGCTAAACCAGCCTGCTTCCAACATAAGATGATGTCGGAATGATCATCTTATGCAAACTGTAGTCCAAGATAAATCCGGATTGTTTGAACTATTAACCAGGCCAAGCTGCTCTAGAGTCCAAGAATAACAAATAATAGCCTCAGATGAGCATAACTGGTCTCTTTTAAGAAAATGGTTGCTGTGCTTAAATATTGTAAAATTGAGGATTTTACTGAATGGCTGAGTTTAGATGTTGGATGATTGGTTGTGTTGGAGGATTTCCTGAAAAACGTCATTTTTTCTTCTCCAGACCTACTAATGAACCAAACTAGAGCTACAGAAACTTGCACAACACTGAGGACTTTTGCTATTTATAGGGAAACCAGCATTTCTTGAATAAAATCAAATAAAAACGGCAAGATTAAAATGAGTCAGTCTCCCAATACTATGTCTTTATTGTAAATGCCTGCGCTAGAGGCCTGATCGAAGACAACACAGAGATAGAGAGCAATGTGAGTCAGCCAGTGCAGAGGTTTTCAGTATCCCAGGACCCTTCTTTACTGATGTTAATTAGAGTAACGATCAGGAGGAAGACTGTGCCCACCCAGGCCAGGACCCAATATCACCTGAGGGGGAAGGAGAAAGGACAAAGAGACAAGGGCGAGGAAGAAAAGGAGGCAATCGACAAGGAAGGAAACAAGGGGGAGAAAATTAAGCAGTTAGGAAGGAGAGAAGTGGGAAAGGAGCGAGAGAAGAGGGTGACAATGACTGATGGGCGGACTATTGTGGAGAAACACTGCAAACGTGTGCAATGGACTTGGGAAGGAAAATGAGAAGGAAAATGAGAAGGCAGAGCAGTTTGAAAGCACAAGAAGAATCAATGGGGGGAAAACGATGAGGAGGAGAAAGAAAAGAAGGGAAGAGCACCACGAGGAAGTGCAACATGAAAAGGAAGAAGAGGAGAGGAGGGACAAGTAATGAGAGAACAATAGAATTAATGATACAAAGTGGAACAACAGAGGAGGAAGGAAGGACAGTGAAGAATGAGGAATCAGGGTAAACAGCAAGGGAGAAAAAGAGGGCGACGGATAGAGATAAACTATGTGAAAACATCTGCAGAAGGAGGGGATGAAAGCGAGAGAAGTGAATCAGCAAGAGAAAAAGGAGCAGAGGGCCATCACAGAGGGAGAGAGCAGGGTGGGAGGCGAGTGGAGAGATCAATCACCAGTGGCCCTGGTGTTGTAACACTGAAAAGAGTCAATGGCCGGGAACCAAACTTTCCACCCACACACTTTTTCTCTCTTCGTCGCCAGCATCTCTCTATTTCTTCTCTGGAAAACCTTCTCAACGTGTTTCTGTCCTCCTCACTTTATTGCTTTCTTCCTCCTCGCTCCCTTTAACAACACCTTACATCTCTCAGCCTTTTAACACCACGCTATATTTCTGCTCTTTCCTGGTAAGTGCTGACCTACACGGAGATAAATAGGAATATTCCCTTTGGACCCATTAGAGGTAAATCCGAGCCAATTTCCTGTCTATAGGAGCTCTCTGGATGACACTTAAACCACATTATGCAATAACTCAGAGTAACGCGCAAGTGGAAGAAATAAATATCACGCATGAAAATGTGCGAGAAACAGCCCTAAAGACACAAATTGGCCAAATTTCTGAAGTTTATAACTCCCACCGATGAAAGTGTAAAGCTGGGGCGCTTCGAGTCCGAAAAGCGCCTGGAAGAAGATGACAGTTATATTGGTGCATTTCTGCATTACAAAATCGTTTCCTTGTTTGTATAAATCTTTGTTGTAGACACTGTGAGATTAATCTACATCATCTGTTCACAGCAATGAAGAATTAATTCCCACATCATACCGAAATTTATCTTACAGTCACATCAATACCAAACCTGATGGAAATAACACACTAACAAATGCAGAGAAACATCAGAAACCCAAACGAGGGCAAGCGTGGGGTCATCCCTAAATTATCTGATTCGATATGAATTATGTTTGCACGTCTAACTTCAGAAACAGGAAAGGTTCATGCCAAGCAAAGCACACATTTTAATCAATCATCAGCAATAAAAGGTTTTATTTGGCCTGTTTTCACTTTTCATTTGCATCTCTTCATGTCACACGTGATATTAAGAGTTTGCTAATACTATTGTGCTTTAGCATCCTGTGTTGGTTGGTTAACAAAATTGTGCCCCAGCCAATCAAATTCTTTGTTTTGGTAAATGGACTGATTGGACTCTAGTCTCCTGGAGCACTCAAAGCACTTCATACAACATCTTCTATGCTTTTAAGTGCTTAATACCTTGCCCAAGGACATTAACCCTAAGTTGGTGGTTCAAGCCAGGGATCGAACCACCAACCATCCGATCAGTAATTCCCTGAGCTACCTCCTGAGCTACGCCAGTACACTACAGCTGCAAATTATGTTGATGCTGACATATAATTTGAGTTTGTAGCTGTAAGTCAAACTTTGTAAATCTGGAAAAAAAAGACTACCCTCGTTAGTCGCCTTAGTAACACCTCAGTTGTTACTGGTTTATAAAAAAAAAAACAATTGTAGAATCACCAGTAATGTGTGATAAAAACAGTTTAAAAATGCCACCCTCTTTGCTCTTACACAATATCTTCTTACTTTACCATCTTACATGTTTTGGCACAATAAGGCAGAATTCTGTGCACACATGTTAATAATACTTGTGTTTTCACACTGTCTCCGCTGTGAGACCAGGTCATGGTAGTTTTAGCTGAAGCACTGAAATCTATAGAACACTGAATTTGTACTTTGCTCCTTTAATGTCGCCTGTCTTTGTGCGGATAAACTAGGGCACCTTAGTAGACGCACAAAGAAAAGGTCAAGGATGAGTTCACGTAATATGAGAGCACCTTGGACTTTTTACATTTGTTTTGTGCACTGCTTTGCTATATGTCCCCAACAAAAGAGTCAGAGTAGACAGCAAAAAAGCTTTAAATGATGCTAATAAAGGCATTAAGCGAAGATCTCTGCAATGCTATCATGCTCCAGAGTAAGCGCAGGCCTCCGTGTTCCTGAGAGCCAGCTCAATATCTTCATGGTGCGTCATGAACGTTCATCAAGTATCTTTGGGTTCATGAATGTGTACAGCTGAAGATCCCGTTACACTAAGAAATAAATAGAAATGGGTCATGACACTTGCTGCTGTCATTCTGCTTCACAATCGTTTCCCATGAGAGCGCAACGAAATCGCACGTGGAAGTGATGCCAGATGCTTTGCGGATGCTCCATCTGTTTCTGTGCGCTCACTGTGTGTGTGAGATCGCAGGCCATGTATGTTTACTCGCTCGTGTTTGTGCGCACGTCTGACATGCGAGCCCGCGTGTTCACACATGGACTTGAGGATAACCTACATATGTGTCTCTGTGCATTGGTGTGTGCGTGTGTGTGTGTGTGTGGCTGTGTCTGTGTGTGTGTTCTTGGCTGAGACTCTGACAGAGATGGATGAGACAGAGTCAGCCCTGCAAGGGATTGGTGTGCTTTTGCGTCAGTGACCTCCGGCCTCAGCTAGGCCAGCAACGGTGGACATGCTTCCCCACCGTGCATTAGTTAATGACCATTTCCTGCCTTCCGACACACGCGCATGCACACACACACACTCAGGTGGGTTTTTCATCCTCAAGTAGCAGCAGTGTGAGTGCGTAGGAGCAGACGGATAATGGGCTGCGGGAAAGGGTGAATCGACGATGACTTGACGAATTTAAACAACCCAGAAGGACTCTTTGCTCAGTCCTTCACTTGGATCTCATGCAGAGACGCTGAGAGAAAGAGGACAAATCAATTTGCGCTCACATTGTTATGAGAGACTTGACAGCTCGGTATGTGCTGGTCCTCGAAAGCAGGAAATCAGGGAGAAATTAACTGCAGTGTCTCAATGTAAAGACCAGCTTACTCAATGTTTCAGAAGATCACGACACTATCACTAAAAAAAGGTGAAGAATAGATGTCAAAGGATTGCAGTCAGAGAAACTAAAATGATCCTTTCATAGATGTGTGGCTATTTTACTCATATTTTAAGGCTTGAAACGTAAAACACAGACGGGCTGTGCAGGATTATGCAAATATTATTCAAACAGAAGGACATAATGATTTGTTGGGGAATATTTTAAGTAGCAGATTGAGAATAAATCCACTAATAACAATGTCAGGGAGATGTGGGATTAAGTTATTACAGTACAAACCTGTGTGGTAACGAGAACTTGGTGAAATATCACCTGGTGTGATTATGTGGCTCTCTACACGATTATTATAGCTTAGGGTTCCAGCGATGCATCAAATAACTCAATTTTAAAAAAGTCTTGATGCAAATTTTTTTGTTTCATTGCTTCATTTAATCCTCGACTCTGTAGCACTAAGCGGTCACTTTCTACGTAGTTTAACATAGGGGCGGAGTCCGACAAACACTAAAGAGGTGGAGCCTTTACTGAGACTGTGAGCCTAACAGTAAGTGAAAGAAATTTGTAGCACTTGTTAGTTTTATCCCCATTAAAAGTTTGTGGGAATGCTGAATCAAACCACCTGTTCGACAAAGGCCAACATGAAGCAAACCAAACTTTGTAGCTGTTCATTGTTAGCGCAGCTCTGTGAAAAGCAGGGGTGAGTCTAAAGGGGGGCATGGGGCCACAACCACTGAGCCATAATCATGACTCCACTGTCCTAAAAAAATGTCATCGATTAGCTCATTAGATTTTTAAGCTAATAAATCCGCATTGAAATAATAAAAATACAACAATATTAATACTGTAGCTAACAATAAAACTATGCTTAAACTTTTTTTTTTTTTTGAAGAATAAAAAAGTAAGATGAAACAAGCAAACCCTAATAAATGAAATAAACTCAAAGACAAATCACAAAAGTGTTTGAGCTGAAGGCTCTCCGATGTTTACGGGGAAGGAAAAACTAGATTATGAGCATTTTTGAACAAGCTTTTTAGAGCGCAGTGATCATCATCATGTAATCTCAAACATAATGAGTCACATAATCGAAAGGAACATGACATATAAATATGACATTTGTGCTTTTTATCATCACATCTTGTTAATATAATGATAAAGGGTGTCTTACACACAGTATAGATGGCACGATGTAACGCGAGAGGCAGCATTTAAAAACCAGGAGAAAGGAAACTCAGGCTGACAGCTGAAAATTAAGTGACAGACAGTGTGAGTGTCAGTGAGAAAAAACGAATCTGAAGTAAAACAAAAGTGTGCCTACGGTAACATATTACATTCTATTATTATCCTATTATGCATTTGTTAATTATCACCATTAACCACCTATGGTTTAGCACTCTATCTGTAGACAGAATAATCAGTACACTAAAATATATCATCACATTTGTATTTCTTTGCAGATTATTTGCCAACATCTGGAAGACAATTCACAGCGAGAGAAAGACCCACATGCTAAGAGCGGACTCACTTCTACTACTCAGAATCATACAGGCAATATAGATTTCATAAACTGAACTATATTGGATATCAGTCTGACGTGGTGCTAAATGAGGTTTCAGCTCAGAGTAGATCTTGCATGTGTTTGCGGTGATTCTGTTATGATGAGCATGTCTGGTAAAGGTGTTCCACATGTACGGTAGTTACATCGCAAACGCTGTAATGTGCAGAATGAATTTTAGTGCAAGCTAACAACTGCGGTCTGCAATCTTGCAGACATGCCTCCAGCTCACACAATCGTTCTGCACATTCCTGTGAAGTTAACCTTATTAGCAGACGGTGTGGCTGCGCTGCATTGTGACTGGCTGTTTTGTCGACGTCGATCGTGGCAACAATCTCGATGTGATAATTGCGTCTTCAAGTTTTGAAATAGACGGCCTTTGTTGCCTTTGTTCTCCCTTGGCTCGAACAAGGGTTAGTCTCCACGTCTGTCAGCTTCCATCTGGGACAACCCAGAACCACGAAGTGCACGGAGAATGAGAGAGAGGGAGCACCTTATCTCAGTTAATTGCTTCTCCTTTTTGCCCCACACTGTTTTCTGCTCTCAGTCATCTTTAAACATATGGAACTAACACCTCTCATCTCCTTTCGCCTCTCCTTCTCCTCCTCTCGTCTTCTCCTTCTTCCTTTGGTACGGTGCTGAGCCAGCACTTCTCTCTCTTTCAGTCTTCCTCATGCTCTCTCCCTCTCTCTCTCCAAGCCGCAGCAGTGGAACATGGGGCACAATGCTAATCAGCCCCTCATACACTCCCTCTCACTTTCTCTCTCTCTCTACTCCTACAAGCTAGAAAAACCCCTTTTAACAAGTGACTGAAGTCATAAAAGGGAAACAAACTTTGCCTCGCAGTGTAGCTGCCTCACTTTTCCTCCCCCTGTCTTGCTTATCCCTTTATCAGGTCCCAAATGAGGCCATCGGCACTCATGTAACCATAATACCACTATAATACCTTTTTTTTCCTCAGGTTATACCCGTAATCCTTCACAGCCATCTGTCATGCTGGCTGTGATATTTCTAACTCCAAGCAGAACAACAGTGGTGCTAAATCAGGCTGATATCGGCCATTAAATGCCAATAAAATCTTGTCTTTCGTGGAGACGCTGCATCCTACACTTGTCAAATTTAAAAGTAATAAATGCATAACAACATTTTTCTTAACATATGACATACATGCAGTTACCTATTTTTTAAATTTCAAGAACACAAATATTACAATTCAACAGGTGCTGTCAGCTAACTAGGAGTTATGGTCAGCGCCTTTTATAAATAAGTAAATAAATGTGATAATGATGAGTTGTGATGTGATGTCAACCAGGTGTGCTGTAGCCTGGCAAAGCTATTCAACTAACAATGTGGAGATACTGTCGCTTGTATGTAGAAAAAGTTCATTTCCCACTTCACTATCAGTAGCTAGCGAGACAGAAAGCTAGCTACTGCTAGCACAAAGCTAGGTACTGCTAGCTTCGTGTTTATGAATCTTTTTGAGTGTAATGTGTGGCAGAGATCATGTGGTCAATCTCAATAGTAATGTGAAATGTATTCTACAAATTATTTAAATTATCATGTCTGTTTTTAGAGGCTTTATGAGTTTACTTGATACTGTTGGTGCTGGAATTGGCTAGTTCACAGCTAATGGCCAAGGTCCAAACTGACTTGGCCTAGTGCAGGGTATGCTTTATTATCCATAGTCATTGTTATATTAGGTCAACTAATTCAGTTGTCAGTTACACTTTTTTAAAGGCACTGCACCATGATCTAAAGTGGGTAAGAAGATCAATAATAAGAAGAAAACAGAAAAACTAGCTGCTAATGTATGTCATAGAAGAGTAGCAAGAAAGCAGATGCTAGGTTTTAACAGTTTTACTGTCAACAGAAACACATGCATTTGTTTCAGAAAACCCCCAGACAGAAGGCTGCTGTTCCCTGAGCCTTTTTTATTGGAGGTTTCTTCCTGTTTAGAAGAGAGTTTTTCCTTCCCACTGTTGCCAAGTGCTTGCTCATTAGGGGTCATATGAAAGTTGCAGATTTTTTCTATTTTCTCTGTTTTATTGTAGCATCTTTGCTTTATAATACAAAGCACCTTGAGGGAACCTTTGTTATGAATATGATCAGTGTTGTATGATCAATGCTATATACGTTTATTTAATTTAATTTAATTTGGAGACCAAGTAAACATATCAGACCAATGGAACTAAGGTTTCCCAGCAGAACATTGCCCAAAGCATCACACTGCCTCTGCCGGCTTGCCGTATCCCCATAGTGCATCCTGATGCCAGGTATTCCCCAGGTAAGTGATGCACACTTTACCCAGTCATCCACATCATGCTGCCATGGTCCAGTTCTGATACAGATGTGCCCATTGTTGGCACATCTGGTAGTGGATAGGGGTCAGCATCAGCAACCCTGACCAGACTGAAGATAGGCAGCTCCATAGGCAGCAAACTGCAATGCAATGTATATTCTGACACCTTTCCATTAAAGCCAGCCTTATCTTTTGCAGCAATTTAAGCTACAGTAGCTCATCTGTTGGACCGGACCACATTACGTGCATCACCATTTGTATTACTACTTTTAATTTCTGTTATTTTCTTCTTAATATAACTGCACACTCTCTACATGCTCATGTAAAGCTAAGGAGCACGAGCCAAAGAATTTCATTGGATAAATGTGTGGCTACACTCTTTATCTGTACATGACAATCAAACTTGAAACTTGAAACTGAAACTCATTGACACGTGGCCGCTCATGACCCTGTCACTGGTGTTTTGGAGATGCTCTGACCCAGTCATCTAGCCATCACACTTTGGCCCTTGCAAACTCCCTCAAATCCTTCCACTTGCCCATTTTTCCTGCTTCTAAAACATCAACTCGAAATACAAAATGTTCACTTCCTCCCCAACTTATCCCACCCACCAACAGGTGCCGTGATGAAGACATAATTTTACTCTACTATGTTACTCACTCCACATGTCAGTGGTCATACACCTCACCAGTGTATTACTCAGACCTGAATTTCAGGTTATGCAATCATCAGTGATTGTAACAATTTGTAACAAAGACTGTAGAAAACGGTAGCTGAAACATGTCTTCTGACTAAAGCTCTCTATTTAATGACATTAAAAGAGTCGCCTTAGGTCTGAGGATTTCATCCAAGAAAGTGCACGTGGGATTCACTTCTCTCACGAACAAGGACATTGCATGTGTGTGTGGGTGAGTTTGCATCCTGCAGCACTTGTGCTGAATCTTGTCACCAGATTCTGAACGACACTACTAATTAGGCTCTCAGCGACAGACAGTCCGCACAGCCAGAGAAGTTTCAGCCACACACACGCACACCCCTCCTGACTCGGGAGGTACCAAATCGTCAAGACAGGAAACACCCCGGGTGCTGTGGTAACCTAAGGAGCACCGTGGGACCGGCATGCTGTGCATCACCACAGGCGACAACTACCACAGGAGTGTGCCGCTGTGTTTGTTCCCAACCTCTCACCATCACTCTCTCTCTCTTTAACTCTGTCCTTTCTCTCTCTCCCTCCATCTCCTATTCTGTGTCTCTCTCACTGTGTAATCATATCTTTTACACCATAGGCTCCCAATCTAATCTCATGCATCGGTACTCTTTAATTAAACTGATTTGCAGAGACTCTCTCCTCTGGTCTGTCCTCAATTCATTCGTGCCCTCATACCAAAGCACATGCACACTTACGCTCGTTCCACTATGTTCTCGTTGGCAGTTCTGCAATCAACCGAAATGCCACGCAGTTCGCAAAATGTTACTCCTAATTATTTCCTGATCTCATCAAAGCAGCTGTTTCCCATCCAGTACAACCGCGCTTTGATTGGTGACGCCAAACAGCGATGACTCAACAACAAACAGCCACCCAAAGTGTCCTGGAGTGACACCTCGGGGTGGGTGGAGCAGGGGAAATTGTCACAGGCTGCTGTTCATTTGTCAGCTAAAATGAAAGCAGCTAGATGGGGATATCCTCACAGCGCAGCAGCGTTCTTATTTTTTTAAAGTGGCCACAGCTAATCACAGGAAACTAGAGAGAGCACACAGGCACAGTTTGTACAGTAGCTCCGGTGCCTCGGAGTCTAATTTGCTCCTCCAAGATAATAGAAAAAGTGAAGCTACAGTAGGCTTCCTCTCTTTAGACTTTTCCCCTTTGTTCACCTGCTTATCTACCTCCCTCTCTTTCCCTCGCTGCTCTCGTCCCGGTTCTGAAGGATTCAATTTCCTTCCAGCTACTAAACTGCACTGTAATTATACACCATACTTTATTGTACTGGACGTGGATAATTCCCTCTGTGCGTAAGGAGGCAGGCTTCCCCTTTAAAACCCAATCGGGCAACCCCATCACGTCCAGCCGGTGATGTCCTCCTACATCTGTTCGCCTGTTCATCTGTCGCTTATCTTCTCCCAGTCGTCCCCTCAGTACATCTCTTCCTCCTTTTTGCTGGTAGGTCAGTCTGTCTGGCTCACCGCTAGTGATTCGTTTCATGCCATCGTGTGTCTCTACGAGGCTGCAGCAGAGCAGGGCTGCCCACGGGGCCACAGATCCATGTGATACACCTCAGAGCTCGCAGCTTATATTGGCTTTAGGGGAGTCCTCTGCGTTATCCAGCAGTAACCGAGTACTTGCGCAGAAGGGCTGACTGTATTTCTGCGGGTGAGTTAATGAGGCGTTCAGGTGCACTACAAGATTAAGCCAGAGTCTAAATTAAATTCTGTCCACTTTTCATATTGTGCTGAAAATAACACTTGTCTTCTGACACATGTGAATATGAAATTAAATATCCCACACACACGAGGAAAACAGAAAACCCACCCAGGCTTGCTCACACTTCATTGCGTCTATGTTAAAGTCTGACGATCAACCTGAGTCACCATCAGCGGTGCTCTAAATAATGTCTGAGCCCGTTGGCTGAGGCAGTTGGACACAGGCCAGTGCGCACATTTGACAAGAATCAGAAGCACGACCTTATACAGTATTAAAAGTTGGTTTTAATGTACACAGTCGATGGACACTGCACATTCTACCTTTTATGATATTTTTAAAGCCTTTTTGCCAAAATGTTTTCATTACTTTCAACTAGTTTTGACAAAAGAAATTTAAAATCAGCACTATATGCATGAAGTAATAAAGGTGCATTGGCTGGACAAAATATTAGGAATTTAGCACCCTTACAGCTACTGTAGTAACAGTGCTTATGCATGATAATTGCTTATGCATGATAAGTGCAGAGAGGCACTTATTCTGCCTCTGAGAAAGTAAAACGTTAGAACTATGGTGGCCCTGTGAGGTCAAATTTTCTATGACATAAGAAAACACTAGCCAGTAATAAAATGCTGCAGAAACACAAGAACCACATTGAATGTTGAATAAAACACAACGTGAATAGACAAAAAACAGCTGAATAAACCGAGAATTTAAAAGAAGTGGAAGATTCATCGATGTTGTGAGGTAAAAAAAAAAAGCTTAAAGTAATGTGTTTTTTATTCACGTTATTCATATAAAATGCAGATACATGCTCGCTTTTAGCTTTACTGTTAGCTTGTCATTTCTGCAGTTGGTCCGTGGTCTCACCAGAAAGTACCCTGACTGTGTTTTCTTTACAAGCTTTTACAGTATTTCTTTCTATTTTTGTTGTGTTTCAGGGCCACTGCATAGAACTGATAATAACAGAATGACAATTATGACAATCTGTTTTTAAGTGTGTCAAATTCATACATTATTCGCAGAGTATGTGAGGACTGCAGGATCAGGAATACAAAAGGCCATTATAACTATTGACAATGAATATTATAATATCTTTTTAAAGCCAAGGATGAAAATGCAAAGGATCCGGCAGCAAGTTTGTACAGTGGCACAACATGTAAAGCCATATTTGCTATCATTAGCCCGGTCATTACTGTCATGCAACAGCACAGAAAAACAGGAATAATTTGTGCATAAATGATGGCTCATGGAGAAGTAAAGAGGCGAGAGGCGGGTTTTCAATAACATGATCAGCTTTCCCGTGTTGCTTTACTCATTTTTCCTCTCTCTGTCTCTGTAGTTTAATTGTTGGTAAGGCGTGGGGAGTGGGAGGCAGCAGATCCTCAGCCATTTTGTCGGTCTAATTGCTGCAGGTGTGGGAGTAGAGTTTTGTAATTACATTTAAGCCAAAAGCCAGGAGGACTGAGAGCGGAGAGGCTGGGAAAGGTGGAAATGGGGGAGGAGAGCAAAATGCTTTCGCTTAAAGAGGAACACAAGCTTTGCAGTAAAGTCAAACATCACAGCATTTTTGCATTGTCAGTAAAAGATGCTGAGGTGTAGAAAGTTTTTGTTTGTTATTTTAAAGATGTGACATGTTGGTTTTACAATTATGAGCAAAAAACAAGAATCTAACATGAGTAGTACTGTTATTAGTGCCAGTGTTGGGTGTAACGCGTTACTACTGTAATTAAATTACTTTTCCACTGAAAAAGTAGAGCAACTGATTACTGTTCATTTTTAGGTATGTCGGACTCGGCTGAAGCGAGTGGCTGTTTTATGAAATGGACATATTCCCGTCTCTTCACTTTTCTGAAACAAGCAGACAAGAATATTACAGTAATACTGTATGTAAGCTATGTCCTGGGGAGAAAAAAATATCGGCCGCTGTTAATAGCACGAGTAATCTACTGAAGCGCCTGACACCTGAGCATGGACGAACACTTCTGAGTGATCCTTGTTCATCATCCATGGATAACACCGCGGCAACTCCTGCTAAGCAGGCAAAACTTGATTTTACTTCAGCAGCACAGAAGGTGCTTAAAAAGGTGAGCTTAAAAAATGATTGCAGGCTACATTATGGAAGAGATGCTACTGCTGCGTACTGTAGAGTCTCCGTCTTTAAAAAAATATATTTATTATTTAAAGAGTTTAATTTCTATTGTTTGTCCACTCAAGGTTTACACGGATTTTGAGAAGTATTTAGTTAAATTACTTATTGAGTAATTAAGTTACTTTTCTGACACAGTAATTAGATAAGTATTTTAAATACAATATTGATTAAGTAATTAGTAATTACTTTTTTAAAGTAACTTACCCAACACTGATTAGTGCTAATACTAATAATAATTTAAATTCGTGCTGTCAGCGTTAATGTCGTTAAAATGACGTTAACGCCATAACCGCATTAACGCGGCAAATCTCCGTTAGCGAGTTAGTGCGGATCGCCCCGTGCGTGGGGCTGCACAGCATCAACATGTTAGCGCAGTTAGCTTGTTAACGCCTTAGTGCCATCCAGCCCCACGCAAGGGGCGATCCACGCTAACGCGCTAATGGAGATTTGCTGCGTTAATGCGGTTATGCCGTTAACGTCATTTTAACGAGATTAACGCTGACAGCACTAATTTAAACTAATAATTATGTTCCTTGAGTAAAACGGTTATATTACTACAACCAGAACATTAATGTAAACTGGCTAAAATAGCAGCCATTTAATGTCAGACATGACATCTCACTAGCTAAATTCACCAGTAATATGGGCGTGATGAGAAACCAGCTGTGTAAAGAGGTTACCAGAACTATCAGTGTTGATCTGAGCTTTACCTAAGCCAGGGGTTGGGGGAACTCCAGGCCTCAACACAGCTGATTTAAATGGCTAAATTACCTCCTCAACATACCTCAAAATGAACTAATCATTTGATTCGGGTGTGCTGACCCAGGGTGATCTCTAAAACCTGCAGGACACCGGCCCTTGATGCCTGGAGTTGCCCACCCCTGACCACAGCTATCAATGTGCTATTCAGATTTCATTGTAAATAAACTGTGTAACCATTATGTAAAATAAAACTTTGCAACAAAATCTTACTTCACAGACATCATGTTTCAAATGGACATTTAGCTAATCATTTGTTAGCAGTGAGCTAATGAATAGCTTGTTCGACACTATTAAAACTAGTATTTTAAAAATGATTGATAGAATATTATATTATTGCTATCACATTCATTTTTCCCCTTTATCTGGATGCTGTTTTCACCCTGGTGTTCTACTCTTTCTAATCTTTTGCTTTTACTAGTTAGTAGGTAGACAATTATATTTTTGATCATGAAATAAAAATATATTCCTATTTTGCTGTGTAAAGTAGAAAAAACTTAAATTAGTTGACTTAAATCGTCAGTGTATTATAATGTTGGCAACATTTTTAAAATTCACTCTATTTTATTAATATATATTGTCATTATGTATTTTCATACATTTCTAAAGAAGACAAATCTTTATAAAAAAAATTGTGGATTTAAAAAAATACATACAGAAATGTGGATATGTCTTCAGAGAAACAAATACATATATATTGTGAAATTTGTAAGTAACACTGCACATTCATTCATGTATGCATAAAAACAGTCTGGTTGCCTGCCAGGTTAAGGGCAGTGACAGAGTTTGGCAACGTCAGCAAATACCTTTGTTAAGTGCAGTTTTATAATAATTGACATATATAAACTTCAATTTTCCTTTAACCACGTTCTTATCCCACCGTCTGTTTTGAATAAATAGTGCTCAGTCACCATAAAGCTTTATTACTACACAGCAAGTAGACAGAAATCTTTATTTGCTGGGCACCACACAAATCAGCTAATTTTGTTTTTCCTATAATTACACCCTATAAAAACAACTGTGACAAATAAATAGATGAATGTACGTAATATACTGGATTCATAAGGGACTTTTAGGGCTGGGACTTTGCCAAGCTGCATTTAGCATTATCAGCTTATGTTTAATCATTCAGCTCTACCAGACACTGGACAGGAGCTCTCAGTACTGCTTTTCCTTTTGGACTGATTACAATATTACAGCCAGTTTGATTTTACAAATTCAGATACACATGGAAGTCCACAAAATCACTGTCAGTGAACAACCTCTAGGCTGTACATCATGCTGACACTACACATTACAGTCTGAGCGCTGCAACGTCAGGCTTCAATAAAGCAGTTGCCCAAGTGTCCAAGTGTGTAAGTATAACGTGTGCACATTCTTAAATTGAATGCCAATCTTTTGGAAATTGCATTCACAGAATAAAATATACAGTAATGTGAGCATTAGCTGCATTTCCACAGCAGGGTTTTGACTCGCATGTCAGGCTGAGCCTTATAATAGACAGACATTTTTTGGATTTTCAAACTAAAAGAACTAAAAGAATGAAATGCATTGAGAGTTCCAGCTCAGCGGTGCACGTGGCACAAGCTCGGTATCAGATCGGATCTCTGCGGAGGAAGAATCAACGCTCCTCCTGTTTTCGTTTTTTGCAGCCCAGTCAGTGTTTCCCAGGATGGTTCCCCGCACGCAACCTGAACTTCACACACGATCAAATGTAAACCGTGATTCGTGCACACACATGCACTTCAACACGTTGTTTACTTCTCCGACACAAGCACTCCCCAGCTCCCTGACTGACATTAATCTTAACAGTTAGACTTCTGCTGAAAGTCACACGTAGCAAAACACGCTCCACGGGGTGAGTGTGTGGGAGGGGTTAGAATATTTGCCGCTGATGCTCAAGAGCTCGCTTTACCTCGACATGTAGAAGAAGGAAGAGGATTCAGTTAGTGTGAATTAAATCCAGTATATCCTGCTGAATAATGGTACGTAGCTCTCATTCAGAATTTAAAGAAACTCTTCTGTCTGTATGCATTTTATTAAACCTGTCGCTCTAAACTGAAATCTAAAGTTTCACAAATGCCACCGACGGTTGTTCTTTATCAACCACATAAATCAGTCATACTTCTGTTGACTTTCATTTTCAGTGCAAAGCACCAAACGTCCACTGATGTTATTTCTTTGCTAAAAAAAAAAACTTAAAAAGGCTCATTACCAAATATGCACTCTCTTTATCTGCCCTCAGCTTCTTTGGGTTTTCTGGACCTCACTGAGAGGCCGTCTGTGAAGCTGTTGTCCCGCTGAATAATTCTGCGTTTCATGGTAAACATTACGCTTCGCTCGTTAGCATCCTTTCACTGAAATGTGGCAGAATGTTAAGCAATTAATGCGCAATGCTTCTGCGTGAGGATATCTGTGTGTGAACACTGACTAATGCAGAGATACTGTCATTGAGGGTACAAGGGCATCGCTAAAAGCCCTCTTTATGCAAATGGAGTGGAGACGACAGTGTGTATGTGTCACAGGCAGGATATATCTCATAATGATAAGTTATCTAAGCCAGCAGATACGCCTGATAGGAAAAATGAAAGACGCTCGCAAAGTGAGCACGGCTCCCTCCCTCCCTGCGTTACACACATGCACGATGACACATGATCCTCGCTCACTCCATCTGTCTGTTACGTGGAGTGCTTATTAGCAAATTTATTGATGGCCTCTTAATTATGTCTGCTTATCTTCTCCTAAAGCAAGGGCCCTGCCCCCGGACTCTAATCTCAGCTACACGACAGCGCTCGCACACACACGGCATGTTCATATTTACATCCAGTCTTTCTCACATGTTCTGTTTCTTATCCATGTAGGTCTCTCCTGCTCACTGCTGAAACCTTCATTAATACACACAAACGCACACACACGGGTATTTTTCAGATAATCTATCTGATAAAAGTTCCTCAGAGCGTCATGTACTGACTCCAGCCTAATTTGTTTACCTTTAACCACCACCACTATTCCCAGCCTTGCCTTCTTCTCTCAATCCACAGTTTTCGAACCTTTTCCTCCTTCTTACACCTTCCCAATTTTCCTCCCTTCTTCTCTCCTCCTCTCCATCCTTAAACCTCCTCCTATCCCTACATCCCCTCCTCTTCTTACCTCCCTCCTTGCTTCCACCTGCCTATCTCTGTCCTTCTTTATCCTTATCTCACTATCTCCTCCTCGCTGTTTTAGAGTGTTTTTAGTTCTTACTTCCTCTTCCCTATCTTTGTATCTCTCTGGCTTTCCAAGATATATGGCTTTTGCCTCCTGCTTCCTTTCCTCCTATACCCTTCTTATCTCCTTAGCTCCTGAAAAATTTTAATCCTTGAAGCTTTTTTTCACCCCCTTTCTTTAAACCTCTTAAAGGTTTTTTTTTCTTAAGTTCCTGCTCAACTTGTCTGCAATTACAAACTCTGTATAAACAATCTTGGTATCAAAATATAGCTAATGCTTGTGAGACTTCATCAGAGGTGTAAATATTACAGAAGATGGTACTTTGTAAAGGTAGCTGGTCAAAAGAGCTTGCAAAGAAAAGCGTCTGGACTTCTTTAAGTTGCTTGAAGACTTTTCACCTCTCATCCGAGAAGCTTCTTCAGTTCTAAGGTCAAATGGCGGAGAGTCCCAGATTTAAACCCAGTGGAATTTAAACTTGGAGTAATTAGGACCCTAAACCACCGGGCAGAACATGTTCCCTCTAAGCCTGAAGGAAAAAAGAAGGAACACACACATGTAAAGGAAGCACTCAAAACGTGCAGTTATCCTAATTGGGTGTTCATAAATCAGCAAAGAGGCACAGAAAAGAAGACCAGACACCAGCGAGGGAGGATAAGAAGGACAGACGCAACAACATTGTCATCCCCTATGTAGCCGGTGTATCAGAAAAACTCAGGAGAGTTTTCTCCAAGCATGACATCTCAGTGCATTTCAGACCCAGCAACACGCTCAGACAAAAACTGGTTCACCCGAAAGACAAAACTCCAAAACACAGACTTAACAATGTGGTGTATGCTGTACAGTGCAGCGAGGAATGCCCAGACCTCTACATTGGAGAGACCAAACAGCCACTTCACAAGCGCATGGCACAACACAGAAGAGCCACCTCCACAGGACAAGACTCAGCAGTCCATCTGCATCTTAAGGATAAAGGACACTCTTTCGAGGATGCCAATGTTCACATTTTGGACAGAGAGGACAGATGGTTTGAAAGAGGAGTGAAAGAAGCCACCTATGTCCACTGTGAGCGACCATCTTTGAACAGAGGCGGTGGTTTACGACACCAACTCTCTGCCATCTATAATCCAGTTTTGAGTTCCCTCCCCAGACCCCTTAACGCCCACTCACATCCTGGGCCATCTGACCTCAGGAATTCGCATGATAAGGTGGGGCCAGGTTTCACAATGAGCTCACCCGAAACCCTGGCTGACTGTGACCCACACCCATTTTCACACCTTGGCTCATGTGATTAGGTCGAGGATCATCAGGGGGTCCTTTGTCCCTCTGTGGGGGGAAACTCCCACTGGGTTTAAATCTGGGACTCTCCACCATTTGACCCTAAGAACTGAAGAAGCTTCTCAGATGAGAGGTGAAACGTCTTCAAGCAACTTAAAGAAGTCCAGACGCTTTTCTTTCCAAGCTCCCTAGACTACAATGACCTGGATGACTGAGAACCTTCACAGACATAAAGGTAACTGAGGATGGATCACAGAAAAATAAGATTTGCTTGCTTATTTATTTATTTTATTTCATAGCATATAACCCCTTTGAAAATATGCTGTAGTAGACAACAAACTCCAGAAAATCATGAATCAATGTGTGGAAATTATCTATGCAAAGGCTGAGGCTGAAGTTACAGAGGTTTTAGTGAAGACATAACCAGTCATTTTGCAGTTTGGCACATTTGGCTCATTCTGTGAGAGCTGAAATGTTGTAGTTATTGAACAGCAGAAATTATTTTACTTTATTTACCTGCTTGAAACATGCTTGTCTTTGAATATTTTGTAAAGAATTGCCCACACATGTTCGTAATGTGGCTTGCATGAATGTAATTTGCACAGTGAAAATAATTTCCGGGACTTTAAATTCTGAGGGGCAGTAACTTTGGCTTCTATTAGCATGATTGAGCCAATCGTGATCTTGATTAAATGAGCCAATAGAATTACAGTAAGATCCCTGCGTTTATATCAATCCCATAAATCACCGATTGCAAGGCGAGAATTCCATGTGACGCAAAATGCACGACACTCGCTGTCATCCAATTAAATCGCTGTAACTGGGCAGAAAACTGGTGTTGTGTTTTGATGAGAAACAGCTCTGAGGCATTGTGGGAAATGGAGTTATTCAGGGAATGAGACATAACCGCAAATTTTTAAGTTTTGGAATGAAGGCTCAATTCATGCTACTGTTTTTCAAACGTGAAGCGTGACTTTGGTCTTTGTGGCTGGTCCAGTTAATTTGCGTTATGTGCTGTCGAGTGAATGGGTGTTTGGAGTTTTGTGTTTGCATCATTTCGCAAAATGTGCCTACCTGTGCTCTTAATAGTTTGCTGTTTAGCTGCGTTTGTTGGTCGTAGAAATGGTTTGTATGAGCTTTTAACTGAGATCTTGTCATTTCTGGGGCTAACGCACAGGCGTCACAGCCCGGAAAACCAAATGTTCCCGCTCTCAAATTGTGTTAACTAGCTTACTAAACCTGTAGAGGTGCCATGTTTTGGATCATTCTGTCTTAACTTAAAGCTTTCAGTTATTAGCCCATTAACACAGGAATGAGTAATGGTCCGTATGAAGCTGAATTTCTTGGATTAAGACTTTCTTTTTCTACTTCTACCTCTGATGGCAGAGCAGCCAGCACAGTGTGTAGGTTAAGCAGCAGTATATGAAAAAGGACCTGTGTGTGTGTGTGTGTGCTCAAAGGTTCAAGTGGATTTGGCGTGAACAAACACTCCCTCTTTGTCAGGGTGGGTTTTTTTTTTTTATCTCCAGGTCCAAACAGAAATGTCTTCATTTCGCAGCTCTTCAAAGTTAAAGCCCTCCAAAAAGTCTCTAGTTCAACGAGAGCTGACAAAAAGTCAATACCCTCCATCAGCCTCCACCTTTGTAAGAATAATCGCACCTACTGCACCCAGACATGACAAGCAGCAACTAAAATAGACCTTTCTGTCCAATTCATGCCCAACGAAGCAATACTCAGAAAAGCACAGCACAAGAAAAATCCCTCCATCTGAATTCTGATCACATTAAAAACACAGCTATCATCGTTTCTCTTTCCGCTGGACCTCTGACCTGTGGGATCCCACTTACATCTCTCTTTATCTCTCCTTCCTCCTCCTCCTCCTCATCTACTCTCTCCATATCCTCAGCTAGAGGTCAAACTTCAGTCTGTCCTCGTCTGCTCTAATCACACCATCTCCCATCTCAATTTTAGTCTAAGAGAGAGCAAGAGGAGGGAGCGGATGCTTCACTTCATAGCCCACATTCCTGTTTTTTTAAAAACAGCATTTGCACAGTTTTATAGTAAAATCAGCGGCTTCCTCATTTCACACTTAGAAAAACAGCAAATGTTTGTGTCGATGCGCCTGCCAGGAACTCTGAGGAAGCTGTACTGATAGTGTAATTCGCATGGATCACACTTATTTTATGGTAGCATATATGGACAGAGACACGGCCTTCTGTGAGACAGCCCTGTGTGCAGTCGGGCCCTGGTGTTTCCCTTCCTTCATTCAGCCCAACATTGTGTTCATGTTTGCTGATTTCAGCTGTTCATGTTATTTACACATATTCTGAATTTAAATTGTTTTCTCTGTGTTGCCAGTGCATGCAATAAACCGGCAGACAGCTTTGTCCATCTGCTACATGCAATCTTTGTGGTCATTACCCTGTTGCAGTTTCTAATGAATACAGATGGGTAGTTTCCCCTGTTTAAAATTCTGGCTCAATAGTAAACTGGTCAATCATTTCTCCAACTGGACAAAGGAGCTGTGCTAACAAATCACATACAAGCAAGCATGTGACCCTGGAGAATACATTTTTCCAAGCTATTAGGAAACTGTACCGCTGGGGATTAACCCACATTCTATGTTTATGGTTATTTATTTTTATTTAAGAAATTGTCTTGTGTCCCATCACTTCTTCTCACTTGTCTATGTCCTCATGCAAATTTGTGTCAAATAGGAGAATCATCCAGCATCACCGCCTTGGATCTCTTGCACCCAAGATGACGAGAACCCCCATTTGTCAGGAAATGGCTCGAGGTAAATGACAGAGAAGGAGCCGACACAAGAGAACTACTCTAAGAAAATATAATTTATTAAACATGAAATAACATAAAGATCAAAGAAGGTTGACGTAAGGTGAAAGGAAGGAGTAACCAGAGAACATCTGAGAAACGTTCTGTAGTTTTGTACGCCCCTGTGAGCTTCCTTACATCTGTCAGCCAATCATCTGCCAGATTAGGCAAAGATCTCCTCCATGACAGTGGGAGGGGCATCTAACTCTGGCACTAGAATTGCCGTGGTAACTTATGCTGAACATATAACAAGCTGTGGACCAGGTTATGTTCAGAGTCATGGAAAAAATCTTTTATAAAAAGCACCAAAGTGACACTAAAAGATCACAGAACACATTATACATGAAACCTGTGGGGCTGATACACCCAGATGGCCCCATGCAGTCGCATTAAAGAAGCACAAACTGTAAGCACAAAGGAATTTACATGAATTCTGTTTCAGGAATTTAGATAATGCAAGAATAGGTTTTATCTCTGGTTTCTTCCTGATAGGTTTGTTTTGTGTAAAAGAAGAGTCAAGTGTCAGTCCTAGTGTCAGACATGTTTAAGGCTCTGTGCACTGAGCCTGAAGCAGAAATTGTAGCTTAACGGAAAAGGTTTTTTTTGCCATGATAGCCATTATCTTTGTTTGAGATCTTAGGTTTTGTTGAACCAGGTATCACAAAGAAAACCTGTCGGACACACGGTACACCGCTCAGCTACACTCTCTGCATTTTGTTAGAAGAAGTACAAAACTTAGCCAAACACAGCAAAGTAACAACAGCACCTACCGGCATCTGAAAGGTGTAGTGGCAGAGAGCTATACAAATAAAATTTTAAAAAGTCAAATAAAGTTCATTTTCCCTTGGATTATAGTTGTACAAGAACTTATGTGTAGTAAGCTGGAGCACTTTTTTGAGAATTGTTTGTTTGAGAGGTCTTCCAACCCTAATTACAAGGTCTTTTTTCAGTTTTGTTTTTTCAATTAGAATCAACCAAGAAACGTCCTTGCACTCAAGAGAAAGCATATAAGACGCTGGCATAGCCTTATGTGAATGGGTAGAGTTGGTACACATCACTGGAATTTCCTCAGCTCTGCATTAGGCACTAGGCATTAGATTGTTAGTCTGTCATAAACATACAAGCCTACATATGTGAAATACCTCAGCCTGTATGAATGTGCAATGAACCTACAACTGATTGCAGATCTGCAATAAGGTGTGTTGAAATGATGAGGTTACATTTAAGAGAAGACGGACATAAATTTGTGATGAAAAAGGGGTTAAATAAGTTATAAGTTATGTAAGTATTCAATGCTTCACCACCTATGCCTGCATGAAAACATGGGTTAACTTATTAGTTATTAAAGACGTGATTGATGTTCTAGAGATTTGAGTCATTATGGAAGAAAACGTCATGAGTCTAAATCTGCATTGTGACCTTACTGAATGTCAGCACCCAACACTCCCATCATTTACCACTTCAGCATGTCTAATGAAACTCAAATGGTTTAAAAATAATGATGATAAATATCTTTGAATGGCTGTCTTCATGGCGCAAAGGCCTTAGGTGGCTTACAGCATATGGCGTCCACATATGTGGACATCACATTTTGGGTTTTTAGACCAAAATTCTCAATTTTGCTCTACAAGGGCCTGATATCCACTTACGAGGACATTAAACTGCTACTGTTCTATCAAAATTTTAAACGAATATTCTCATATGTAGCTCTCGTTTTTCTTGGAAACAAAAATTAGGTAAAAAAAAAACAAATCTGTAATTCTTTGTTTTTACATTCAATGTAAAATATGCCCAAATATCAAAGAGAAATTAAAAATGCATGCCATGGAAGAGTTCGGGTCTTAGGAGGTTAAGGATTAAAAACAGCTAGTACCCTTGCTGCCTTTCATAAACACATAACCACACATAACAGTAGCAGCTCATTGAGCTGGGTATAATTTTCATTTCTATATCTGTATACAAATTTAGAACAGGTAAAAATTTTAACCATATCAATGACGGAATCAGACTAAAGCAGACTGCGTTAGCTTTTTTGCGTAAAGATTCTTTAAGTAACTCCTAAATAAGTCAAACCTGACTTGAACTGTGACTGCACAAACACTTCTGGTCCTATAGAAGTCTAATGGGGAAAAAGGGCCCTGACCTCAGTAAATACTTTGCTGATGAGTTTTGGGCCCATTCACTTGCTTTTGGTCATACAGAATAAAACATCAAGTCAATCCATCCATTTTCTTCTGCTTATTCAACTAAGTTTTATTTAAATACCACCAGATCACAACAATAGTCACCTGTTCAAGCTTTATATTGCAAGGTAAAGACCCTACAATAATACAGAGAAAACCCCAACAATCAAACAACAGCAAGCACTTGGTGACAGTGGGGAAAGGCAAACTCCCTTTTAACAGGAAGTAACCTACAGCAGAACCAGCTTCAGGAAGGGGCAGGCATCTGTAGTGACTGGTTGGGGGGGAAGGGAAGGAGAGACCTTCTCTATTTTACTGTGTAGTTCACAGTTTTTTTTACTGTTTTTCTAGAATATCATTAAATTTACATAAATAAACTGTGATTTTACATGTCAAATGTAAAATAACATAAAATCACTGTAAATATAATAAAACATAATTTTCTTGTTTTTTAAATATATTTTTTATACATATGCATAGTTACATTGTTAACTGTGAACTGTTAAATTCAATTGTAATACTATGGAAAAATATATAAAATGATCTAAAATTAATGAGAACAATTAATAATTAAAGGAGTATTTGAATGATAATATTGCTGAAAATTTTATGTCTTCTAGGTCTGTTTCAATAATTCAGCCAAATAATAAGTAATAAGTGAAAATATAATTAATAGGAATAAAAACTAAAAAAAAAAAAAAGCTGTGCTAATTATATATTTAAAAAAATAAATGTAGAGGTAGGAACTGCAACATTCCTGAACAGAAATAGGCCTCTGCACCTGGGGTGAGGGCATGGTCATGAAAACAATATGGCATGCCATTGGATGTTGGGACACATAACGACATGACGCTAAACATCGGCCAATGAATTTGAACTAATGACCACAAGGTTGCGGGTATGGCTGTGGAAAGCACGG